>NW_022292399.1:56652-78596 GCF_002776525.5 Piliocolobus tephrosceles | reverse complement strand
CCACAACAGGAGTGGAGGTGTCCCACACTTGGGGGTAGATAGGAATCGGGAAGTAGGGAAAGGGTTAGTAGGATTGTTGGAGTCATTTGTGTTAGTCAATACTAGAAACAGATGGCGGGTGGGGTGGGGGCGCTAGTAGCGATGGAGGTACAGGCTTTCAGTTGACTTAAAACATCTCGGCCCAGTAGGGGAGTGGGGCATGAGGGGATAATGAGGAACGAGTGTGCAGAATAGTTTTTGGCCATGAAGCAATTAAGGGGTGGTGTTTTCCGAAGACTGGACGGGGATCCATTGACTCCTACAAGAGAAATATTGGAGGGAAGGCTTGACCCTTCGAAAGACGGCAAAACAGAGTAGGTAGACCCACTGTCGATTAAAAAATTGATTGTTTTACCCACTACCAGGAGAGTTACCCATGGCTCAGCGAGGGTGATGGGGGTCCCCGAGTCCCGGCACCTTCAGTCGTCATCCAGATGTAAGAGCTGGAAGGAGCTCCCAGGGTCCTGAGAAGGGACATCACGTTGAGGCACCATGCCCGTTTTCAGGGTGGGGCAGTCAGACTTCCAGAGCCCTTCTTCATGGCATGCTGGACAAGGAGTTGTTGGCAGACGAGGGTTAGGACACTTTTTAGCCCAGTGTCCAGCTACTCCGCACTTATAGAAACGGCCGCATTGGTTCAGGCGGTTGGGGACTCTGGGGACATCTATTAGCCCAATGCCCTGGGTCTCCGCATTTATAGCAAGCCCCTTTTATTGTCTTTGAGCCTATGGGGATTTTGCTCTCTGGTTTTGGATTACGGCTAGGCTGCAAAGCAGCAACTAAGGCTTGAGTCTGGAGCTGTACCTTCTGTCTTAGGCGGGCCTGTTGTTGGGCCTCAGCCATTTCCTCCCTTGAATTATAGATCTTGAAGGCCAACTTGACTAGGTCTTGAATAGGAGTTTGGGGTCCATCCTCTGCCTTTTGGAGTTTTTTCCGATATCCGAGGCAGATTGTGAAATAAAATATGATGCTAGAAAAGTGGCCCCAGCTGGGGAAGCTGGGTCTAACAAAGTGTATTGAATTAAAGCCTCAGTTAGCCTGTTTAAAAATGTGGCCAGGTTCTCATCTGGACCTTGAATAATTTCTTTAATTTATTGAAATTTACTACCTTATTTGAGGCTGCCTGCATACCAGCCAGAAGACATTGAGTCATCATATCTCGTCTTCGGCAGCCTGGCTGGCCTAATTGATAGTCCCAGTCTAGGTCTATAGAGTGGACTGCTTGTTCCCCTAGTGGGAAGGCAGGGTCTGTTAAGTGTAATTGGTTGGCATGCTGCCTGGAGCCCACTAGGATGCACTCTTGCTCCTCAGGGTTTAGAGTAGAGGTAAGAATAACCTGGAGATCATGACAGGTTAAATCGTAGGCCTGGCAAAGGTATCTAAATTCTTTGGTGTAAATTGTAGGATTGGCAGAAAAATCTCCTAAGCGTTTTTCAATCTTTGAAAGATATGCTAGTGAGAAGAGAACATGAACTCTAACTATGCCCTCTGCTATGGCCACCTCACACAAAGGTGTTAAGACTGCAGGGGTATTCGATAGGGTAGGAGTAGGAGCGGGGGCAGTTAGGCAATCTTTAAAGTGGGTATGGGCAGAGATAGGCGAACTAAGATGACTGGGGGAAGTGACGAGTGGTTGGAGGGAAGTGTAGCCTCAACAATGGTGGGAGGGGCTGAGGAGGGAGGCGGAACAACAGCGAGAGTGGGACTGGGAGGTGGAGCTGAAGGAGAAGGTGGGGCCGAAGCGGGAGGGGGAGGTGGAGTATACGGCAGGACTGGAAGGGAGAGAGGGGAATAAGGTCTTCGGGAAACTCAGACAGGAAAGATGACTCCTCGTTTTCGGACTTTGTTAGGTCTGCGTCCATAGCCAACATGAATTGAGCCAAGGAACACTGGCTACACAGGTCCGGACGAGAACACAAGGCCCAAAATCCTTGTATATAATTAATTTCGGACCACTTGCCTAAGTGTTGGCAGAAACTACTGAGGTCGATTAAAATGTTATGGCCTAGCGTGCCCTCAGGCGGCCATTGAGACTGATTGTCTAATTTATATTGTGGCCATGCCACAGTGGAGAGGAACACCAGTAGCCTTCACCTGAGATCTGTTCTAATTGCAAAGTTTTGAGGCTTTTTAGAAGACACCCTAAATGGGAGTCTCCAGGTATTTTGGATTGGGGGTTTCCCATTGCCTTCCTCTCACCTATAGGCGGAAATGGAAACCGAACTCTACCTGGCTACAAAGCGTCCTTTGGAGCCACTAGAGACTGGCAGGAGGCTCCTGGAGCCAAAATGGAGATTATCTCCAGGCGGACGTCTCCGTCCTGGATGGGTCTCCCACGGAACTGAATGGAGTACCTTTGGACAGACGTCTCTGCCTTTGGGAACTTCCCTGGGACAACTGGTGTCTGGAAAAAAAAGCTTTGGGACTGCGCAAGACTTCTGGCCAAGGAATATGAGAGTGAGGCAATAGGTACTCACCCCTAGGAGACTTGGAGGTAGAGAAAGCAATGTCCATGTCCTGGTCCGTCTGGAGCGTGGAAGGAAGAGGCTCCTTGGACCTCAGGGGGCTCGGAGGAGAGGTCTCCTCCCGGGTTTCGGCACAACCAGATTTGCTCCAGATGACCATCAGAGTAAGTGCCAGAGAATAGGCAAGTAGGCACAGTAAAAGAAAACGTTATTAACTAGCCAATGTGAAGGAGGGGTGAGGTTCACCGGTCTCCGGCTGCGGAGGCCAAGGAAGTCGCTCTGGCATTCTCAGACGAGGTATCTGGGACCCGTGTACGAGGAGGGGCCGAGAAATTTCGCACCGCGCACACACCAGGAGCGGCTTTTATGTCCTGGGCCTGGGAGTGGGAGGGCAGTGGGTAGGACATAGGCAGGTCGGGGGCTGGGCTGTAGGCGCGGCTAGGTGGGTTTCGATATTCTCCATCAGCCGTCAGACTGCGCCAGCGCAGTCAAACTGTGTCTTAACAGAGTGTGGGAAAGTTGACAGTGAAGAACCCCGAAATGTGCCATTTTAGTCGCATTGTTATATTGTTCCCTCCTTCCCTCTGTCCAGACAGTTTGTATTCATCTCATAGAGTTACAGAAAATTTCTGTGAAACTGCTTTGTGTTAGATATATTTATTCATCTCGCATAGTTTAAACTTTTCTTATATTACACAGTTTGGAAACTCTGGCATGCACGGAGCCATGAAGGGACATTCGGGAGCAAATTTAGGAATTTGGTGAAAGAGTAGATATCTTCAGATAAAACTAGATTGAAGCTTTCTGAGAAACTACTTTGTGATGTATGCATTCGACTCAGGGATTTATACCTCTGTCTTAACAAGGCAGCGTTTGAAGGGTGTTCCTGTGAAACCGAGAAAGTGATATTTTGGAGCACATTGAGGAATATGGCGAATAGTGAAATATACTGAAATAAAATCGAGGAAGAAGCGTTCCAAGAATCTGCTCTATGATATGTGCATTCACTTCACAGGGTTTATACTTACCCTATGTTGTCCAGTTTTGAAACTCTGTCTTTGAAGAATCTGTGAAGGGATATTCAGTGACGCCCAGAGGCATGTCGTGTGCGAGGAAACTTCTTCCAAAGAAACTTGCAGAGAAACTCTCTGAGCAACTGTTTTGTGATGTGTGTATTTGTCTCATGTAGGTAAACCAATCTTTGTATTGAGCAGCCTGAAATCACTATTTTTTTGGCAACTGAGGAAGGACATTTGGGAATGATACTTAGATTATGGAGAAAGAAATATCCTCAGAAAAAATCCAATATGAAGCTTTCTGTGAAACTGATCTGTGTCATCTAAATTTCTCTCGCTCAGTTAAGCCTCTCCTTTCATTGAGAAGTTTTCTAACCCTGTGTTTGTTTAACGTGTGATGGGATATTCGGGAGCAGTTTCAGGCTTACGGTGAAAAAGGAAATATGTTCAGAGCAAAACTGGAGAGAAGCTTTTTGAGAAACTGCTTTGTGATGTGTGCATTCCACTCACAGTGTTTTACCTCTCTTCTCATACAGCATCGGGAAACCCTTTTGGAGAAACAGGTACCAAGTGATATTCAGGAGCATGTTGATGCCAATGGTGAAAAAGTAAATAGCTTCAGACTAAAACTGGATAGAAGCTGTCTAGGAAACCACCCTGTGATAGGTGTAATCATCTCACATAAATAAAGCTTTCTTTACATTACGAAGCTTGGAACTGTCATGGATGGATCCACAAAGGGACCTTCGGGTGCACATTCAGGACTATGGTGAAAAAGGAAATATCATCAGATAAAAATTGGAAAGAAGCTTTCTGTGAATCTGCTTTTTGCTATGTTTATTCATCTCACATAGATGAAGCTTTCTTTACCTCAGGCAGCTTGGAAACTCCCTCGTGGATGGATCCGCAAAAAGATATTTGGGATCACATTAGGGCCTATGGTGAAATAGGAAATATATTCAGATAAAAACTGGAGAGAAGTTTTCTGAGAAACTACTTGGCCATGTGAGCATTCCACTCAGGGAGTTATAATTTCTTCTCATAAGGCACAGTTTGAACACTGTTCCTGTAAAACTAAAATAGTGATATTCAGAGTACACTGAAGACTATTGCAAAGAGTGAAATGTCGTCCAAAGAAAAACACAAAGAAGCACTCGAAGAAATTGCTTTCTTACAAGTCCATTCCTTTCACAGAGTTAAAGCTTACTCTACATTTCCCAGTTTGAAAGCTGGTCTTTGAGGGTTCTGCGAAGGGATAATAAGTGGCAACCGGAGGCCTGTGTTGAGCAAAAAAATGTCTTCCATCGAAAATTTGAGGGAAGCTTTCTGCGCAACTCTTTGGTGATGTTTGCATTCATGTCATAGAGTTAAATCATTTTTTGAATGGAGCAGTTTGAAATCACTGTTTCTGTGGAATCTGAAAAAGGACATTTGGAAACACTCCTTAGAATATCATGAAAAAGAAATAACCTCAGAGAGAAGCCGGAAGGAAACTTTCTGTGAAACTGTTCTTTGTCACGTGAATTCCGCTCACACAGTTAAGCTTCTCTTTTCATTGAGCTGTATCATAACACTGTTTTTGATTAGTCTGCGAAGAGATATTCTGGAGCGCTTTGAGGCTTACAGTTGAGAAAGGAAACATCTTCAGATAGAAACGGGAAAGAAGCTTTCTGAGGAGCTGCTTTGTGACGTGTGCATTCCTCTCACAGAAATATACCTTTCTTCTCCTAGAGGATTCCTGAACCCCTTTTGGAGGAAAAGCTACCAAGAGACATTCGGGAGTATAGGAACGGCTAGGGTGAAAAAGGAAATATACTCAGACAAAAATTGGAAAGATTTATGTAAACCTGCTTTCTGTTATATGTATTTAGTTTTCTCGGATAGTTAAAACTTTTCTTATATTATGCAGTTTGGAAAGTCCGTCATGTGCGGATCTGCGAAGGGACATTCGGGAGCACATTCAGGCCTACAGTGAAACAGGATATATCTTCAGATAAAAACTCGATAGAAGCTTTCTGAGAAACTACCTTGTGATGTATGCCTTCCACTCAGGTTGTTATACCTCTTTTCTCACAGGGCAGTGTTAGAACACTTTTCCTGTGACAGCGAAAAGGTGATATTTCAGTGCGCATTGTGGACTATGGCGAATAGTGAAATATACTGAAATAAAATTGAGGAAGAAACATTCCAAAAATCTGCTCTCGGATATGTGCATTCACTTCACAGAGGTATTGCTTACTCTGTGTTGCCCAGTTTCAAAACTCGGAGGCTTGTGATGTGCAAGGAAATGATCTCTGATGAAACCTGCATAGAAATTTTTTGAGGCTTGTGATGAGCAAGGAAACGTTCTCTGATGAAACCTGCACAGAAAGTTTTTGAGAAACTGCTTTGTGATGTGTGTATTCGTCTCATAGAGTTAAACCTTTCTTTGGAATGAGCAGTTTGAAATCACTGTTTTTGTGGAATCTGAGGAAGGACATTTGGGAACGAACTTTAGATTATGGAGAAAGAAATATCCTCAGGAAATATCCAGAAGGAATCTTTCTGTGAAACTGCTCTTTGTCATCTCCATTCTTCTCGCTCAGTTAAGCCACTCTTTTCATTGAACAGTTTTCTAACCCTGTTTATGTTTAGCGTCTGATGGGATATTCAGGAGCACTTTGAGGACAACGGTTAAAAGAAATATTTTCAGACCGAAACTGGAGAGAAGCTTTCCGAGGAACTGCTTTGTGACGTGTGCATTCCACTCACAGTGTTATACCTCTCTTCTCATAAGCGTCAGGGAGACCCTTTTGGAGAAACAAGTACCAAGTGATATTGAAGAGCTTCTTGATGCCGATGGTGAAAAGGGAAATAGCCTCAGATAAAAACTGGAAAAATGCTTTCTAGGAAACTACTCTCTGACATATGTAATCATCTCACATAGATAAAGCTTTCTTTACAATATGCAGCTTGGAAACTGTCATGGACGGATCCACGAAATGACCTCCAGGAGCACATTCAGGACTATGGTGAAAAAGGAAATATCTCCTGATAAAAATTGGAGAAAAGCAATCTCTGAATGTGCTTTTCGATGTTTATTTACCTCACATAGATGAAGCTTTTTTTACATTACGCAGCTTGGAAACTCCCTCGTGAATGGATCTGTGAAGGGATATTTGGGATCACATTCGGGCTTATGGTGAAATGGAAAATATAGTCAGACAAAAACTGGAGAGAAGCTTCCTGAGAAACTGCTTGGCAATGTGTGCATTCCACTCAGGGAGTTATAACCTTCTTCTCATAAGGCACAGTTTGAACACTGTTCCTGTAAAACAAAAAGAGTGATATTCAGAGCTCATTGAAGACTATGGCAAAAAGTGAAATGTCATCCAATGAAAAACAGAAAGAAGCACTCGAAGAAACTGCTCTCTGACATGTCCATTCTTTTCACAAGCTTAAAGCTTACTCTACATTTTCCAGTTTGAAAGTCCGACTTTGAGGGTTCTGCGAAGTGATAGTAAGTGGCAACTGGAGGCCTGTGTCAAGCAAGGAAATGTCTTCCATCGAAAATTGGAGATAAGCTTTCTGTGCAACTATTTTGTGATGTTTGTATTCATCTTATAGAGTAAAATCTTTCCTTGGATTGAGCAGTTTGAAATCATTGTTTCTTCGGAATCTGAGAATGAACATTTGGAAACACTCTTCAGAATATCCTGAGAAAAAACATTAATAACCTCAGAGAGAAAACAGAAGGAAGTTTTCTGTGAAACTTCTCTGTGTCAAGTGAATTCTGCTCAATAGTTAAGCTTCCCTTTTCATTGAGCAGTATCATAAAATTGTTTTTCTTCAGTCTGCGAAGGGATAATCTGGAATGATTTGAGATTCGCGGTGAGAAAGGAAACATCTTCAGATAGAAACTAAAGAGAAGCTTTCTAAGGAGCTGCTTTGTGACATCTTCATTCCATCCCAGAAATTTACCTTTCCTCTGCTGGAGGATTCTGGAATCCCTTTTGGAAAAAGAGCTACCAAGAGACATTCGGAGGTATAGGGACGCCTATGGTGAAAAGGAAAATATCCTCAGACAGAAACTGTAAAGAAGATTTCTGTGAAACTACTTCGTGTTAGATATATTTATTCATCTTGCATAGTTAAACGTTTTCTTATATTATGAAGTTTGGAAACTCCGTCATGCATGGAACCATGAAGGGACATTCGGGAGTACATTGAGACCTATTGTGAAAGAGGAGATGTCTTCCAAAAAAAACTGGTTAGAAGTTTTCTGAGAAACTACTGTGTGATATATGCATTCCACTCAGGGAGTTATACCTCTTTTCTCACAAGGCAGTGTTTGAACACTGTTCCATTGAAACCAAAAATGTGATATTTCACAGCACATTGAGGACTATCGTGAATAGTGAAAAATACTGAAATAAAATAGAGGAAGAAGCATTCCAAGAATCTGCTCTCTGATATGTGCATTCATTTCACATAGGAAATGCTTATTCTATGTTGCTGAGTTTGGAAACTCTGTCTTTGAAGAATCTGTGAAGGGATATCTAGTGATGCCTGGAGGCTTGTGGTGAACATGGAAACGTCTTCCGATGAAACCTGCAGAGAAACTTTCTGAGCAACTGCTTTGCGATGAGTGTATTCGTCTCATAGAGTTAAACCATTCTTTGGATTGAGCAGCTTGAAATCACTGCTTATTTGGCATCTGAGGAAGGACATTTGAGAACGATCCTTAGAATACGGAGAAAGAAATATCCTCAGGTAAAATCCAGAAGGAAGCTTTCTGCGAAACTGCCCTGTGTCGTCTTAATTCTTCTGACTCAGTTTAGCCTCTCTTTTCATTGAACAATTTTCGAACTCTGTGAATGTTTAACGTGTGATGGGATCTTCAGGAGCACTTTGAGGCTTACGGTGAAAAAGGAAATATGTTCAGACCGGAACTGGAGAGAAGCTTTCCTAGGAACTGTTTTGTGACATGTGCATTCCACTCACAGTGTTATACCTCTCATCTCATACAGCGTCGGGGAAACCCTTTTGGAGAAACAGGTAGCAAGTGATACTCAGGAGCATGTTGATGCTGATGGGAAAAGGGAAATAGCCTCAGACCAAAACTGGAAAGAAGCTTTGTAGTAAACTACTCTGTGATACGTGTAATCACCTTACTTAGATAAAACTTTCTTTGCATTACACAGCTTGGAAACTGTCATGAACGGATCCATGAAGGGAACTTCGGGAGCACATTCAGGAGTATGGTGAAAAAGGAAATATCTTCAGATAAAAACTGGAAAGAAGCTTTCTGTGAATCTGCTTTTTGCTATGTTTATGAATCTCACAGATGAAGCTTTCTATACATTACACAACTTGGAATCTCCCTTGTGGATATATACACGAAGGATATTTGGGTTCACATTCCGACCTATGGTTAAATAGGAAATAGAGTCAGATAAAAACTGGAGAGATGCTTTCTGAGAAACTGCTTGGTGATGTGTGCATTCCACTCAGAGAGTTATCACTTTCTTCTCATAAGGCACAGTTTGAACACTGTTCCTGTAAAATCAAAGGAGAATTATTTGGAGCACATTGAAGAATATGGACAAAAGTGAAAAGTCGTTCAATAAAAAACAGAAAGAAACACTCAAAGAAACTGTTCTCTGACATGTCCATTCTTTTCACAGGGTTAAAGCTTACTCTCCTTTTCCCAGTTTGAAAGTCGGTCTTTGAGGTATTTGCGCAGGGATAGTAAATGGCAACTGGAGGCCTGTGTCGAGCAAGGAAATGTCTTCCATCAACAATTTGAGGGAAGCTATCTGTGCAACTCTTTTGTGATGTTTGTATTCATCTCATAGGGTTAAATCATTCTTTAGATTGAGCAGTTTGAAATCACTGTTTCTGTGGAATTTGAGACAGGACATTTGGGAACGCTCTTTAGAATATCCTGAAAAAGAAATAACCTCAGAGAGAAACCAGAAGGAAGCATTCTGTGAAACTGCTCTGTGTCACGTGAATTCCACTCACACAGTTAAGCTTCCCTTTTCATTGAACAGTATCATAACACTGTTTTTGTTTAGTCTGCAAAGGGATATTCAGGAGCGCCTTGATGGTTATGGTGAGAAAGAAAACGTCTTCAGATAGAAACTGGAGAGAAGCTTTCTGAGGAGCTGCTTTTTGACGTGTGCATTCCACTCACAGAAATATACCTTTCTTCTCATAGAGGATTTCGGAATCCTTTTGGAGAAAAATCTACCAAGAGACATTCGGGAGTATAGGGACAACTATGGTGAAAAAGTAAATATCCTCAGACAAAAACTGGAAGGAAGATTTCTGTTTAACTGCTTTGTGTTTGATATATGTATTCATCTCGCATAGTTAAAACTTTTCTTATATTACACAATTTGGAAACTCCGTCATGCACAGATTGGCGAAGGGACATTCGGGAGCACATTCAGGCCTATGGTGAAAGAGGAGATATCTTCAGATAAAAACTTGATAGGAGCTTTCTGAGGAATTACTTTGTGATGTACTCATTCCACTAAGGGAGTTATACCTCTTTTCTCACAACGCAGTGTGTGAACACTGTTCTTGTGAAACCAAAAAAGTGATATTTTGGGTCACATTGAGGACTATGGCGAATAGTGAAATATAGTGAAATAAAATCGAGGAAGAAGCGTTCCAACAATCTGCTCTCCGATATGTGCATTGACTTCACAGAGTTAATGCTTACTCTATGTTGCCCAGTTTCAGAGCTCTACCTTTGAAGAGTCTGTGAAGGAATATTTAGTGATGCCCGGAGGCTTGTGGTGAGCAAGATAACGTCTTCCAATGAAACCGGCAGAGAAACTTTTGAGCAACTGCTTTGTGATGTGTGTATTCGTCTCATAGAGATAAACCATTCCTTAGATTGAGCAGCTTGAAATCACTGTTTTTGTCGAATCTGAGGCAGGACATTTGGGAAAGATGCTTAGAATAGGGAGAAATAAATATCCTCAGGTAAAATCCAGCAGGAAGCTCTCTGTGAATATCCTCTGTGTCGTCTTAATTCCTCTCACTCAGTTAAACCTCTCTTTCCATTGAGCAGTTTTCTAACCATGTGTATGTTTTGCGTGTGGTGGAATATTCGGGAGCACTTTGAGGCTTGCATTCGAAAAGGAAATATGTTCAGAACAAAGCTGGAGAGAAGCTTTCCGAGGAACTACTTTATGACATGTTCATTCCACTCACAGTGTTATAACTCTCTTCTCATACAGCGTCGGGGAAACCCTTCTGGGGAAACCAATACCAAGTGATATTTGGGAGCATGTTGATGCCGATGGTGAAAAGGGAAATAGCCTCAGACAAAAACTGGAAAGAAGCTTTCTAGGAAACTACTCTGTGACATGTGTAATCATCTCACATAGATAAAGCTTTCTCTACATTTCACAGCATGGAAACTGTCATGGACGGATCCATGAAGGGTGCTTCAGTAGCACATTCAGGGCTATGGTGAAAAAGAAAATATCTTCAGATAAAAACTGCAAAGAAGCTTTCTGTGGATCTGCTTTTTTCCGTGTTTTTTCATCTAACATAGATGAAGCTTTCTTTACATGACACAGCTTGGAAACTCCCTCGTGGATGGATCCACAACGGGATATTTGGGATCACATTCAGGTCTATGGTGAAATAGGAAATATAGTCAGATAAAAACTAGAGAGAAGATTTTTGAGAAACTGCTTGCTGATGTGAGCATTCCACTCAGGGAGTTTAACTTTCTTCTCATAAGGCACAGTTTAAACACTGTTCCTGTAAAACCAGAAGAGTGATGTTACGAGCACAGTGAAGACTATGGCAATAAGTGAAATGTCGTCCAACAAAAAGCAGAAAGAAGCACTCGAAGAAACTGCTCTCTGACATGTCCATTCTCTTCACAGGGTTATTGCTTACTATATATTTCCCAGCTTGAAAGTCGGTCTCTGAGGGTTCTGCCAAGGGATAGTAAGTGGCAACCGGAGGCCTGTGTCGAGCAAGGAAATGTCTTCCATCGAAAATTGGAGAGAAACTTTCTGCACAACTCTTTTGTGATGTTTGTATTCATCTCATAAAATTAAATCATTCTTTGAATGGAGCAGTTTTATATCATTGTTTCTGTGGAATCTGAGAAAGGACATTTGGAAACACTCTTTAGAATATCCTGAAAAAGAAATAACCTCAGAGAGAAATCAGAAGTAAACTTTCTGTGAAACTGCTCTGTTTCACGTGAATTCCGCTCACACAGTTACGCTTCTCTTTTCATTGAGTAATATCGTAACACTGTTTTGTTTAGTCTGCGAAGGGATATTCTGGAGCGATTTGAGGCTAAAGGTGAGAAAGGAAACGTCTTCAGAGAGAAACTGGAGAGAAACTTTCTGAGGAGCTGCTTTGTGACATGTGCGTTCCACTCACAGAAATACACCTTTCTTCTCATAGAGGTTTCCGGAATCCCATTTGGAGAAAAAACTACCAAGAAACATTCAGGAGTATAGGGACAGATATGCTGAAAAGGGATTTATCCTGAGACAAAAACTAGAAAGAAGATTTTTGTGAAACTGTTTGTGTTAGATATATTTATTCATCTCGCATAGTTAAAACTTTTATTATATTACGCGTTTTGGAAACTCTGTCATGCACAGATCCGTGAGGGGACATTCGGGAGCACATTCAGGCATATGGGGAAAGGGGAGATATCTTCAGATAAAAACTGGATAGAAACTTTCTGAGAAACTACTTTATGATGTATGCGTTACACTCAGGGAGTTATACCTCTTTTCTCAAAACACAGTGTTTGAACACTGTTCCTGTGAAACCGAAAAGGTGATATTTCGGTTCACATTGAGGACTATGGTGAATAGTGAAATACAGTGAAATAAAATCACGGAAAAAACATTCCAGGAACCTGCTCTCTGATATGTGCATTCACTTCACATAGTTAATGCTTACTCTAGGTTTCCCAGTTTTGAAACTCTGTTTTTGGAGAATCAGTGAAGAGATATTTAGTGAAGCCCGGAGGCTTGTGGTGAGCAAGGTAACGTCTTCTGATGAAACCAGCAGAGATACTTTCTGAGCAACTGCTTTGCAATGTGTGTGTTTGTCTCATAGAGTTAAACCATTCTCTGGATTGAGCAGCTGGAAATCACTGTTTTTGTGGCATCAGAGGAAGGACATTTGGGAACAAAACTTAGTATATGGAGAAAGAAATATCTTCATGTAAAATTCAGAAGAAGATTTCTGAGAAACTGCTCTGTGTCTCCTGAATTCCACTCACATAGTAAAGCTTCTCTTTTCATTGAGCAGTATCATAACACTGTTTTTATTTAGTCTGAGAAGGGATATTCTGGAGCGCTTTGAGGCTTACGGTGAGAAATGAAACGTCTTCAGATTGAAACTGGGGAGAAGCGTTCTGAGGAGCTGGGTTTTGACGTGTGCATTCCACTCACAGAAATATACCTTTCTCCTCCTAGAACACTCCGGAACCCCTTGTGAAGAAAGAGCTACAAAGAGACATTCGGGAGTATAGGGAGGGCGATGGTGAAAAACGAAATATAAACAGACAATAACTGGAAAGAAGATTTCTGTGAAAATGCTTTTTGTTAGATATATTTATTCATCTCGCATAGTTAAAACTTTTGTTATATTACGCAATTTGGAAACTCTCTTTTGCAATGATCCATGAAGGGAACATTCGGGAGCACATTCAGGCCTATGGTGAAAGAGGAGATATCTTCAGATAAATACTGGATAGAAGCTTTGTAAGAAACTACGTTCTGATGTATGCATTCCATTCTGGGAGTTATACCTCTTTTCTCACAGGGCTGCGTGTAAACACTGTTCCTGTATAATCAAAAGGTGATATTTTGGAGTGCTTTGAGGACTATGGCGAATATTGAAATATAGAGAAATAAAATCGAGGAAGAGGTGTTCCTAGAATCTGCTCTCAGATATGTGCATTCAGTTCACAGAGTTAATGCTTACTCTATGTTGCTGAGTTTCGAAAGTCTGTCTTTGAAGAATCTGTGAAGGAATATACAGTGACGCCTGGTGCTTGTGGTGAGCATGGAAACGTCTACCAATGAAAACTGCAGTGAAACTTTCTGAGCAACTGCTTTGTGATGTGTGTCTTCGTCTCATAGGGTTAAACCATTCTTTGGATTGAGCAGCTTGAAATCACAGTTTTTGTGGCATCTGAGGAAGGACTTTGGGGAACGATCCTTAGAATTTGGAGAAAGAAATATCCTCAGTTAAAATCCAGAAGAAAGATTTATGTGAAACTTCTCTGTGTCGTCTTAAATCCTCTCCCTCAGTTAAGCCTCTCTTTTCATTGTGCAGTTTTCTAACCCTGTGTATGTTTAGCGTGTGATGGGACATTCAGGGGCACTATGAGGCTTACGGTGAAAAAGGAAATATGTTCAGACCAAAACTGGAAAGAAGCTTCTCGAGGAACTGCTTTGTGACGAGTGCATTCCACCTACAGTGTTATACCTGTCTTCTCATACAGCATCGAGGAGACCCTTTTGAAGAAACAGGTACCAAGTTATATTCTTGTGCATGTTGATCCCGATGGTGAAAAGGGCAATAGCCTCAGTCAAAAACTGGAAAGAATATTTCTAAGAAACTACTGTTTAATGCTTGTAATCATCTCACATAAATAAACTTTCTTTACATTACGCTGCTTGTAAACTGTCATGGACGGATCCAAGAAAGGACCTTCAGGAGCACATTCAGGACTATTGTGAAAAAGGAAATATCTTCAGATAAAAATTAGAAAGAAGCTTTCTGTGAATCTGCTTTTTGCTATTTTTATTCATCTCACATAGATGAAGCTTTCTTTACATTATGCAGCTTGGAAACTCCCTCGTGGATGGATCTGTAAAGGGATACTTGAGATCACTTTCGGGCCTATGGTGAAATAGGAAATATAGCCAAATAAAAACTGGAGAGAAACTTTTTGAGAAACTGTTTGGTGATGTGTGCATTCCACTCAGGGAGTTATCACTTTCTTCTCATATAGCACAGTTTGACCACTGTTCCTGTAAAATCAAAAAGAGATATTCAGAGCACATTGAAGAATATGGCAAAAAGTGAAATGTCGTTCAATAAAAAGCAGAAAGAAGCACTTGAAAAAACTGCTCTCTGACATCTCCATCCTTTTCACAGGGTTAAAGCTTACTCTACATTTCCCAGTTTGAAAGTCGGTCTCTGAGGGATCTGAGAAGGGATAGTAAGTGGCAACTGGAGGCCTGTGTCAAGCAAGGAAATGTCTTTCATGGAAAATTGGAGAGATGCTTTCTGCGCAACTGTTTTGTGATGTTTGTATTCATCTCATAGATTTACATAATTCTTTCAATTGAGCAGTTTGAAATCACTGTTTCTGTAGAATCTGAGAAAGAACATTTGTAAACGCTCTTTAGAATATGCTGAAAAAGAAATAACATCAGAGAGAAACCAGAAGGAAGCTTTCTGTGAAACTGCTCTGCATCACGTGATTTCTACTTACACAGTTAAGCTTCATTTTCTGTCAGCAGTATCATAACACTGTTTTTTATAGTCTGCAAAGGGATATTCAGGAGCGACTTGAGGGTTATGATGCAAAACTAAACGTCTTCAGATAGAAACTGGAGAGAAGCTTTCTGAGGAACTACTTTATGACGTCTGCATTCCACTAACAGAAATATACTTTTCTTCTCATAGAGGATTCCAGAATCCCTATTCTAGAAAAAGTTACCAAGAAACATTCGGGAGTATAGGGATGGCTATGGTGAAAAAGGAAATGTCCTCAGACAAAAACTGTAAAAAAGATTTCTGTGAAAGTGCTTTGCGTTACATATATTGATTCATCTCGCATAGTTAAAACATTTCTTATATTACGCAGTTTGCGAACTCCGTCATGCACGGATACGTGAACAGGCATTCAGCAGCACATTCAGGCCTATGGTGGAATGGAGATATCTTCAGATAAAAACTGTATAGAAGCTTTCTGAGAAACTTTCTGATGTATGCATTCCACTCAGGGAGTTATACCTCTTTTCTACAAGGCAGTGTTTGAACACTTTTCCTTTGAAACCGAAAGAGCGATATTTCAGACCGCACTGAGTATTATGGCGAATAGTGAAATATACTGAAATAAAATCCATGAAAAAGCGTTCCAAGAATTTGCTCCCTGATGTGTGCATTCACTTCACAGATTTAATGGTTACTCTATGATGCCCAGTTTCCAAACTCTGTCTTTGAAAAATCTGGGTAAGGATATTTAGTGATGTGCTGAGGCTTGTGGTTAGCAAGGAAACTTCTTCCGATGAAACTTGCAGAGAAAATTTCTGAGCAACTTCTTTGTGATGTGTGTATTAGTCTCAAAAAGTTGAACCATTCTTTGGATTGAGCAGCTCGAAATCACTGTTTTTGTAGCATCTGAGGAAGGACATTTGGGAACAATCTTCAGAAAACAGAGAAAGAATTATCCTCAGGTAATATCCAGAAGGAAGCTTTCTGTGTAACTGCTCTGTGTCGTCTTAATTCCTCTCACTCAGTTAAGCCTCTCTTTTCATTGAGCAGTATTCTAACCCCTGTGTTTGTTTATGGTGTGATGGGTTATTTGGGAGCACCTTGAGGCTTCCGGTGAATAAGGAAATATGTTCAGACCGAAAATGGACAGCAGCTTTCTGAGGAACTGCTTTGTGACGTGTGCATTCCAGTCACAGTATTATAACTCTCTTCTCAGACAGCGTTGGGGAAACACATTTGGAGAAAAGGTACCAAGTGATATTACAGAACATGTTGACTCTGATGGTGAAAAGGGAAATATCCTCAGAAAAAAACTGGAAAGAAGCTTTCTAGGAAACTACTCTGTGATACGTGTAATAATCTCATCTAGATAAAGCTTTCTTTACATTACAAACTTGAAAACTGTCATGGACGGATCCACGAAGGGACCTTCGGGAGCACATTCAGGACTACGGTGGAAAAGGAAATATCATCAGATAAAAACTGAAGAAGCTTTCTGTTAATCTACTTTTTGCTGTCTTTATTCAACTCACATAAGTGAAGCTTTCTTTACATTACGCAGCTTCGAATCTCCCTCGTGGATGGATCGTGAAGGCATATTTGGGATCACATTCGGGCCTGTGGTGAAATAGGAAATATATTCAGATAAAAACTGGAGAGAAGCTTTCTGAGAAACTGCTCTCTGATGTGTGCATTCCCCTCAGGGAGTTATAACTTTCTTCTCATAAGGCACAGTTTGAACACTGTTCCTGTAAAACTAAAAGAGTGATATTCGCAGCACCTTGAAGACTATGGAAAAAAGTGAAATGTCATCCAATAAAAAAGAGAAAGAAGCACTCGAAGAAACTGCTGTCTGCGATGTCCATTCTTTTCACAGGATTAAAACTTACTCTACATTTCCGAGTTTGAAAGTTGGTCTTTCAGGGTTCTGCGAAGGGATAGTATGGAGAAACTGGAGGCCTGTGTTGAGCAAGCTAGTGTCTTCCATCGAAAATTGGAGAGAAGATTTCTGTGCAACTCTTTTGTAATGTTTGTATTCATCTCATAGAGTTAAATCATTCTTTGGATTGAGCAGTTTGAAATCATTGCTTTTGTGGAATCTGAGAAAGGACATTTGGTAACGCTCTTTAGAATATCCACAAAAAGGAATAATCTCAGATAGAAACCAGAAGGAATCTTTCTGTGAAACTACTCTGTGTCACCTGAGCAGAACCTGAGTTCTGCTCACACATTTAAGCTTCTCTTTTCATTGAGCAGTAGCATAACACAGTTTTTGTTTAATCTACGAAGGGATATTCTGGAGTGCTTTGAGGTTTCCGGTGAGAAAGGAAAACATTTTCAGATACAAACTGGAGAGAAACTTTCTGAAGAGCTGCTTTGTGACATGTGCATTCCACTCACAGAAATATACCTTTCTTCTCCTAGAGGATTCTGGAATCCCTTTTAGAGAAAAAGGTACCAAGAGACATTCAGGAGTATAGGGAGAGCTATGGTTAAAAAGGAAATATCCTCAGACAAAAACTGGAAAGAAGATTTCTGTGAAACTGCTTTGTGTTACATATATGTATTCAACTCGCATAGTTAAAACTTTTCTTAAATTATGCACTTTGGAAACTCTGTCATGCATGGATCCATGAAGGGACATTAGGGAGCACATTCATGCCAAAGGTGAAAAAGGAGATATCTTCAGATAAAAACTGGATAGAAGATTTCTGAATGCATACATACTTTGTGATGTACGCATTCCACTCAGGAAGTTATAACACTTTTCTCACAAGGCAGCATTTGAACACTCTTCTTGTAAAACCGAAAAAGTGATATTTTGGAACGCATTGAGGACTATGGCGAATAGTGAAATATACTGAAATAAAATCGAGGAAGAAGCGTTCCAAGAATCTGCTCTCTGATATGTGCATTCCTATCACAGAGTTAATGTTTAGTCTATGTTGCCCAGTTTCGGAGCTCTGTCTTTGAAGAATCTGTGAGGGAATATTCAGTGACTCCCGGAGGCTTGTGGTGAGCAAGGTAACATCTTCCGATGAAACCGGCAGAGAAACTCTCTGAGCAACTGCTTTGCGATGTGTGTATTCGTCTCATAGAGATAAACCATTCTTTACATTGAGCAGCTTGAAATCACTGTTTTTGTCGAATCTGAGGCAGGACATTTGGGAACGATCCTTAGAATAGGGAGAAAGACATATCCTCAGGTAAAATCCAGAGGAAGCCCTCTGTGAATCTGCTCTGTGTCGTCCTAATTCCTCTCATTCAGTTAAACCTCTCTATTCACGGAGCAGTTTTCTTTCTTTCTTTTTTTTTTTTTTTAATTATACTTTAAGTTCTAGGGTACATGTGCATAACGTGCAGGTTTGTTACATATGTATATATGTTCCATGTTGGTGTGCTGCACCCATCAACTCGTCAGCACCCATCAATTCATCATTTATATCAGGTATAACTCCCCAATGCAATCCCTTCCCCCTCCCCCCTCCCCATGATAGGCCCCAGTGTGTGATGTTCCCCTTCCCGAGTCCAAGTGAGCTCATTGTTCAGTTCCCACCTATGAGTGAGAACATGCGGTGTTTGGTTTTCTCTTCTTGTGATAGTTTGCTAAGAATGATGGTTTCCAGCTGCAACCATGTCCCTACAAAGGACGCAAACTCATCCTTTTTTATGGCTGCACAGTATTCCATGGTGTATATGTGCCACATTTTCTTAATCCAGTCTGTCACTGATGGACATTTGGGTTGATTCCAAGTCTTTGCTATTGTGAATAGTGCCGCAATAAACATACGTGTGCATGTGTCTTTGTAGTAGAATAATTTATAATCCTTTGGGTATATACCCAGTAGTGGGATGGCTGGGTCATATGGTACATCTAGTTCCAGATCCTTGAGGAATCGCCATACTGTTTTCCATAATGGTTGAACTAGTTTACAATCCCACCAACAGTGTAAAAGTGTTCCTATTTCTCCACATCCTCTCCAACACCTGTTGTTTCCTGATTTTTTAATGTTTGCCATTCTAACTGGTGTGAGATGGTGTCTCATTGTGGTTTTGATTTGCATTTCTCTGATGGCGAGTGATGATGAGCATTTTTTCATGTGTCTGTTGGCTGTATGAATGTCTTCTTTTGAGAAATGTCTGTTCATATCCTTTCCCCACTTTTGGATGGGGTTGTTTGTTTTTTTCTTGTATATTTGTGTGAGTTCTTTGTAGATTCTGGATATTAGCCCTTTGTCAGATGAGTAGATTGCAAAAATTTTCTCCCATTCTGTAGGTTGCCTGTTCACTCTGATGGTAGTTTCTTTTGCTGTGCAGAAGATCTTTAGTTTAATTAGATCCCATTTGTCAATTTTGGCTTTTACTGCAGTTTCTTTTGGTGTTTTAGACATGAAGTACTTGCCTATGCCTATATCCTGAATGGTACTACCTAGATTTTCTTCTAGGGTTTTTATGGTATTAGGTCTAACATTTAAGTCTCTAATCCATCTTGAATTAATCTTCGTATAAGGAGTAAGGAAAGGATCCAATTTCAGCTTTCTACTTATGGCTAGCCAATTTTCCCAACACCATTTATTAAATAGGGAATCCTTTCCCCATTTCTTGTTTTTGTCAGGTTTGCCGAAGATCAGATGGTTGTAGATGTGTGGCATTATTTCTGAGGGCTCCGTTCTGTTCCATTGGTCTATGTCTCTGTTTTGGTACCAGTACCATGCTGTTTTGGTTACTGTAGCCTTGTAGTATAGTTTGAAGTCAGGTAGCGTGACGCCTCCGGCTTTGTCCTTTTGACTTAGGATTGTCTTGGCAATGCGGGCTCTTTTTTGGTTCCATATGAACTTTAAAGCAGTTTTTTCCAATTCGGTGAAGAAACTCATTGGTAGCTTGATGGGGATGGCATTGAATCTATAAATAACCTTGGGCAGTATGGCCATTTTCACGATATTGATTCTTCCTATCCATGAGCATGGTATGTTTTTCCATTTGTTTGTGTCCTCTTTGATTTCACCGAGCAGTGGTTTGTAGTTCTCCTTGAAGAGGTCCTTTACATCCCTTGTAAGTTGGATTCCTAGGCATTTTATTCTCTTTGAAGCAATTGTGAATGGAAGTCCATTCCTGATTTGGCTCTCTGCTTGTCTGTTACTGGTGCATAAGAATGCTTGTGATTTTTGCACATTAATTTTGTATCCTGAGACTTTGCTGAAGCTGCTTATCAGCTTAAGACGGTTTTGGGCTGAGACGATGGGGTTTTCTAAGTATACAATCATGTCATCTGCAAACAGGGACAATTTGACTTCTTCTTTTCCTAAGTGAATACCCTTGATTTCTTTCTCTTGCCTGATTGCCCTAGCCAGAACTTCCAACACTATGTTGAATAGGAGTGGTGAGAGAGGGCATCCCTGTCTTGTGCCAGTTTTCAAAGGGAATTTTTCCAGTTTTTGCCCATTCAGTATGATATTAGCTGTGGGTTTGTCATAAATAGCTCTTATTATTTTGAGGTACGTTCCATCAATACCGAATTTGTTGAGCGTTTTTAGCATGAAGGGCTGTTGAATTTTGTCAAAAGCCTTTTCTGCATCTATTGAGATAAGCATGTGGTTCTTGTCTTTGGTTCTGTTGATATGCTGGATTACGTTGATTGATTTGCGAATGTTGAACCAGCCTTGCATCCCAGGGATGAAGCCCACTTGGTCATGGTGGATAAGCTTTTTGATGTGCTGCTGAATCCGGTTTGCCAGTATTTTATTGAGGATTTTTGCATCGATGTTCATCAGGGAGATTGGTCTAAAATTCTCTTTTTTTGTGTGTGTCTCTGCCAGGCTTTGGTATCAGGATGATGTTGGCCTCATAAAATGAGTTAGGGAGGATTCCCTCTTTTTCTATTGATTGGAATAGTTTCAGAAGGAATGGTACCAGCTCCTCCTTGTACCTCTGGTAGAATTCAGCTGTGAATCCATCTGGTCCTGGGCTTTTTTTGGTGGGTAGGCTATTAATAGTTGCCTCAATTTCAGAGGCTGCTATTGGTCTATTCAGGGATTCTACTTCTTCCTGGTTTAGTCTTGGAAGAGTGTACGTGTCTAGGAAATTATCCATTTCTTCTAGATTTTCTAGTTGATTTGCGTAGAGGTGTTTATAGTATTCTCTGATGGTAGTTTGTATTTCTGTGGGGTCGGTGGTGATATCCCCTTTATCATTTTTTATTGCATCTATTTGATTCCTCTCTCTTTTCTTCTTTATTAGCCTTGCTAGCGGTCTGTCAATTTTGTTGATCTTTTCAAAAAACCAACTCCTGGATTCATTGATTTTTTGGAGGGTTTTGTGTGTCTCTATCTCCTTCAGTTCTGCTCTGATCTTAGTTATTTCTTGCCTTCTGCTAGCTTTTGAATGTGTTTGCTCTTGCCTCTCTAGTTCTTTTAATTGTGATGTTAGAGTGTCCATTTTAGATCTTTCCTGCTTTCTCTTGTGGGCACTTAGTGCTATAAATTTCCCTCTACACACTGCTTTAAATGTGTCCCAGAGATTCTGGTATGTTGTATCTTTGTTCTCATTGGATTCAAAGAACATCTTTATTTCTGCTTTCATTTCGTTATATACCCAGTAGTCATGCAGGAGCAGGTTGTTCAGTTTCCATGTAGTTGAGCGGTTTTGATTGAGTTTCTTAGTCCTGAGTTCTAGTTTGTTTCCACTGTGGTCAGAGTGACAGTTTGTTATAATTTCTGTTCTTTTACATTTGCTGAGGAGTGCTTTACTTCCAATTATGTGGTCAATTTTGGAATAAGTGCGATGTGGTGCTGAGAAGAATGTATATTCTGTTGACTTGGGGTGGAGAGTTCTATAGATGTCTATGAGGTCCGCTTGGTGCAGAGATGAGTTCAATTCCTGGATATCCTTGTTAACTTTCTGTCTCGTTGATCTGTCTAATGTTGAC
>NW_022292399.1:0-56642 GCF_002776525.5 Piliocolobus tephrosceles | reverse complement strand
AGAGGCTTAACTGAGCAAGAAGAATTAAGACAACACAGAGCAGCTTCACAGAAAGCTTCCTTCTGGATTTTACCTGAGGATATTTCTTTCTCCATAGTCTAAGGATCATTCGCAGATGTCCTTCCTCAGATGCCACAACAACAGTGATTTAAAGCTGCTCAATTGAAAGAATGGTTTAACTCCATGAGACAAAAACACACATCGCAAAGCAGTTGCTCAGAACGTTCCTCTGAAGATTTCATCGGAAGACGTTTCCTTCCTCACCACAATCCTCTGGGCATCACTAAATATCCCTTCACAGATTCTTCAAAGACAGAGTTTCGAGACTGGGAAACATAGAGTAAGCATAAATTCTGTGAAGTGAATGCACATATCAGACAGCAGATTCTTAGAATGCTTCTTCCTCGATTTTATTTCAGTATATTTAACTATTCGCCATAGTCCTCAATGTGCTCCAAAATATCAGTTATTCGGTTTCAGAGGAACAGTGTTCAAACATTGCCTTCTTTGGAAAGACATATAACTCCCTGAGTCGAAAAAGGCAGGGTAAAAGGAAACTATATTAACTAGGTAATGTAAAGGAGGGGCAAGGTTCACCAGTCTCCAGTGGTGGAGGTCGAGGAAGTCGCTCCGGCATTCTCGGATGAGGTTCCTGGGACCCGCATACGAGGAGGGGCTGAGAAAGTTTGTGCCGCACAACCGCCAGGAGCGGTTTTTATGTCCTAGGCCTGGGAGTGGGAGGAGAGTGGGCAGGACATAGGCGGGTCGGCGGTGGGGCGGTAGGCGCGGCTAGTTTGGTTTCGATTTTCTCTGTCAGCCGTCAGACTGTGCCAGCACAGTCGACCTGTGTCTTTCCAAGGCGTGGGAAACTTGAAAATGAAGAACCCCAAAATGCGACATTTTAGTCCCTTTGTTATTTTGTTCTGTCCTTCCATCCGTCCAGATAGTTTGTATTTATCTTAAAGAGATAAATCATTCTTTGTATTGAGCAGTTTGAAATCACTGTTTCTGTGGAATCTGAGAAAGGACATCGGGAAACGCTCTTTAGAATATCCTGAAAAAGAAATAACCTCAGAGAGAAACCAGAAGGAAACTTTCTGTGAAACTGCTCTTTGTCACGTGAATTCCGCTCATGCAGTTAAGCTTCCCTATTCATTGAGTAGTACCCTAACAATGTTTTTGTTTAGTCTTCAAAGGGATATTCAGGAGTGCTTTGAGGCTTGTGGTGTAAAAGAAAATATGTTCAGACAGAAAGTGGAGAGAAGCTTTCCAAGGAACTGCTTTGTGACGTGTGCATTCCACTCACAGTGTTATACCTCTCTTCTCATACAGCATCAGGGAAAACCTTTTGAAGAAACAGGTACCAAATGGTATTCGGGAGCATGTTGATCCCGATGGTGAAAAGGGCAATAGCCTCAGTAAAAAACTGGAAAGAAGATTTCCAGGAAACTACTCTGCGATACGTGCAATTATCTCACATAAATAAAGCTTACTTTACATTACGCTGCTTGGAAACTGTCATGGACGGATCCACGAAAGGACCTACAGGAGCACATTCAGGACTATGGTGAAAAAGGAAATATCTTCAGATTAAAACTGGAAAGCAACTTTCTGTGAATCTGCTCTTTGCTATGTTTATTAATCTCACATAGATGAAGCTTTCTTTACATTACACTGCTTGGAATCTCCCTCATGGATGGATATGCGAAGGGATATTTGGGATCACATTTGGGCCTAAGGTGAAATAGGAAATATAGTCAGATAAAAACTGGAGAGAAGCATTCTGAGAAACTGCTTGGTGATGTGTTCATTCCATTCAGGGAGTTATCACTGTCTTTTCATAAGGCACAGTTTGAACACTCTTCCTGTAAAATCAAAAGAGACATATTCGGAGCACATTGAAGACTATGGCATAAAGCAAAATGTCATTCAATAAAAAGCAGAAGGAAGCACTCAGAGAAACTGCTCTATGCCATGTCCATTCTTTTCACAGTGTTAAAGCTTACTATATATTTCGCATTTTGAAAGTCGGTATTTGAGGGATCTACGAAGGGATAGTAAGTGGTAACCGGAGGCCTGTGTTGAACAAGGAAATGTTTCCAACGATAGTTGGAGAGAAGCTTTCTGCGCATCTATTTTGTGATGTTTGTATTCATCTCATAGTTACATCTTTCTTTGGATTGAGCAGTTTGAAATCACTGTTTCTGTGGAATCTGATAAAGGACATTTGGAAAAGCTCTTTAGAATATCCCAAAAGGAAATAACCTCAGAGAGAAACCAGAAGGAAACTTTCGGTGAAACTGCTCTGTGTCACGTGAATTCCACTCACACAAGTTAAGCTTCCCGTTTTATTGAGCAGTATCGTAACACTGCTTTTGTTTAATCTGCAAAGGGATATTCAGGTGTGACTTGAGGGTTATGGAGAGAAAGGAAACGTCTTCAGATAGTAACTGGAGAGAAGCTTTCTGAGGAGCTGCTTTTTGACGTGTGCATTCCACTCACAGAAATATACCTTTCTTCTCATAGAGGATTCCGGAATCCCTTTTGGAGAATAAGCTACCAAGAGACATTTGGGAGTATAGGGATGACTATGGTGAAAAAGAAAATATCCTCAGACAAAAACTTGAAAGAAGACTTCTGTGAAACTGCTTTTTGTTACATATATTGATTCATCTCACATAGTTAAAACTTTTCTTATATTACGCGGTTTGGAAACTGTGCCATGCATGCATCCGTGAAGGGACTTTCGGGGGCACATTCAGGCCTATGATGAAAGAGGAGGTATCTTCAGATAAAAACTGGATAGAAGCTGTCTGAGAAACTACTTAGTGATGTATGCATTCCATGCAGGGAGTTATACCTCTTTTCTCACAAGGCAGCGTTTGAACACTCTTCCTGTAAAATCAAAAGGTGATATTTCGGAGTGCCTCGAGGACTAAGGCGAATATTGAAATATACAGAAATAAAATCAAGAAAGAAGCATTCTAAAACTCTGCTCTCAGATATGTGCATTCATTTCACAGAGTTAACGCTTATTCTATGTTGCTTAGTTTCGAAACTCTGTCTTTGAAGAATTTGTGAAGGAATATTTAGTGACGCCCGGTGGTTGTGGTGAATATGAAAACGTCTACCAATGAAAACTACAGAGAAACTTTCTGAGCAACTGCTTTGTGATGTGTATCTTCGATTCATAGAGTTGAACCATTCTTAGGATTGAACAGCTTGAAATCACAGTTTCTGTGGCATCTGAGGAAGGGCATTGGGGAACGAAGCTTAGAATATGGAGAAAGAAATATCCTCAGGTAAAATCCAGAAGGAAGCTATCTGTGAAACTCCCCTGTGTTGCCTTAATTATTCTCACTCAGTTAAGCCTCTCTTTTCATTGTGCAGTTTTCAAACCCTGTGTATGTTTAGCGTGTGAAGGGATATTCGGGAGCTCTTTGAGGCTTGCGGTATAAAAGGAGAGGAGTTCAGACCGAAACTGGAGAGAAGCTTTCCGAGGAACTGCTTTGTGACGTGTGCATTCCACTCACAGTGTTATACCTCTTTTCTCATACAGCGTCAGGGAAACCGTTTTGGAGAAACAGGTACCAAGTGATATTCAGTAGCATGTTGATGCTGATGGTGAAAAGGGAAATAGCTTCAGACAAAAACTGGAAAGAAGCTTTCTAGGAAACTACTCTGTGATATGTGTAATCACCTCACATACATAAATCTTTCTTTATATTACACAGCATGGAAACTGTCATGGATTGATCCATGAAGGGACTTTCATGGGCACATTGAAGACTATGGTGAAAAAGGAAACATCTTCAGATAATAAATGGAAAGAAGCTTTCTGTGAATCTGCTTTTTTCTATGTTTATTCGTCTCACATAGATGAAGCTTTCTATACATTATGCAGCTTGGTTAGTCCCTCGTGGATGGATCCATGAAGGGATATATGGGATCACATTGGGTCCTATGGTGAAGTAGGAAATATAGTGAGATAAAAACTGGAGAGAAGATTTCTGAGAAACTACTTGGTGATGTGTCCATTCCACTCAAGGAGTTATAACTTTCTTCTCAAAGGCACAGTTTGAACTGTGTTCCTGGAAAACCAAAAGAGTGCTGTTCGGAGCACATTGAAGACTATGGCAAAAAGTGAAACATCATCCAATAAAAAACAGAAAGGAGCACTCGAAGAAACTGCTCTCTGACTTCTCCATTCTTTTCACAGGGTTAAAGCTTCCTCTACATTTCCCTGTTTGAAAGTCGGTCTTTGATGGTTCTGCAAAGCGACAGTAAGTGGCAACTGGAGGCCTGTGTCAAAGAAGGAAATGTCTTACATCGAAAACTGGAGAGAAGCTTTCTGCACAATACTTTTATGATGTGTGTATTCATCTCATAGAGTTAAACCATTCTTTGGATTGAGCAGTTTGAAATCACTGTTGTTGTGGCATCTGAGGAAGGACATTTGGGAACGATCCTTAGAATATGTATAAATAAATATCCTCAGGTAATATCCAGAAGGAAGCTATCTGTGAAACTACTCTGTGTCATCTTAATTCTTCTCGCTCAGTTAAGCCTCTCGTTTTATTGAGCAGTTTTCTAACCCTGTGTATGCTTAGTGTGTGATGGGATATTAGGGAGCACTTTGAGGCTTATGGTGAAAAAGGAAATATGTTCTGACTGAAAGTGGAGAGAAGCTTTCCGAGGAACTGCTTTGTGACGTGTGCATTCCTCTCACAGTGTTACACCTCTCTTGCAGTGTCGGGGAAACCCTTTTGGAGAAACAGGTACCAAGTGATACTCAAGGGCCTGTTGATGCCGATGGTGAGAAGCGTAATAGCCTCAGATAAAAACTGGAAAGAAGAATTCTAGACAACTACTCTGTGATATATGCAATCATCTCACATAGATAGAGTTTTCTTTACATTACGCAGCTTGGAACCTGTCATGGACTGATCCAAGAAAGGAACTTTGTGAGCACATTCAGGACTATGGTGAAAAAGGAAATATCTCCAGATAAAAATTAGAAAGAAGCACTCTGTGATTCTGCTTTTTGTTGTGTTTATTCATCTCACATAGATGAAGCATTTTTTACATTATGCAACTTGGGATCTCCCTCGTGAATGGATCTGCAAAGGGATATTTGCGATCACATATGGGCCTATGGTGAAATAGAAATTATAATCAGATAAAAATTGGAGAGAATCTTTCTGAGAAACTGCTTGGCGATGTTAGCATTCCACTCAGGGAGTTATATCTTCTCACATGGCACAGTTTGAAGACAGTTCCTGTAAAACCAAAAGAGTGATATTCGGAACACATTGAAGACTATGGCAAAAAGTGAATTGTCATCCAATAAAAAACAGAAAGAAGCCATCGAGGAAACTGCTCTTTGACATGTCCATTCTTTTCACAGGGTTAAAGCTTACTCTACATTTCCGACTTTGAAAGTCGTTCTTTGAGGGTTCTGCGAAGGGTTAGTAAGTGGCAAGCAGAGGCCTGTGTTGAGCTAGGAAATGTCTTCCATCGAAAATTGGAGGGAAGCTTTCTGCGCAATCCTATTGTGATGCTTGTGTTCATCTCATAGAGTTTAATCATTCTTTGCATTGAACAATTTGAAATCACTGTTTCTGTGGAATCTGAGAAAGGACATTTGAAAACGTTCTTTAGAACATCCTGAAATGGAAATAATCTCAAAGATAAACAAGAAGGAAAATTTCTGTGAAACTGCTCCATGTCACTTGAATTCCGCTCACACAGTTAAGCTTCTCTTTTCGTAGAGCAGTATCATAGCACTGTTTTTGTTCATTCTGAGAAGGGATTTTCAGGAGCATTTTGAGACTCATGGTGAGAAAGGAAACGTCCTCAGATAAAAACTGGAGAGAAGCTTTCTGAAGAGCTGCTTTGTGACGTGTGCATTCCACTCTCAGAAATATACCTTTCTTCTCCTAGAGGATTCTGGATCCCTGTTCAAAGGAAAAGCTACCAAGAGGCATTCGGGAGTATTGGGATGGCTATGGTGAAAAAGGAAACATCCTCATACAAAAACTGGAAAGAAGATTTCTGTGATACTGCTTTGTGTTAAATATATTTATTAACCTTGCATAATACAAATTTTTCTTATATTACACAGTTTGCAAACGTCGTCATGCATGGATCCGTGAAGGGACATTCAGGTGTATATTCAGGCCTACGGTGAAAGAGGAGATATCTTCAGATAAATACTGGATGGAAGCTTTCCGAGAAGCTACTTTGTGATGTACGCATTCTACTCAGGGAGTTACACCACTTTTCTCACAAGGCAGTGTGTGAACGCTGTTCCTGTGAAACTGAAAAAGCGATATTTTGGAGTGCTTTGAGGACTATAGCGAATAGTGAAATACACTGAAATAAAATTGAGGTAGAAGCATTCCAAGAATCTGCTCTCTGATATGTGCATTCACTTCACAGAGTTAATGGTTACTCTATGTTGATCAGTTTGGAAACTCTGTCTTTGAAGAATCTGTAAGGGGATAATTAGTGAAGCATGGAGGCTTGTGGTGAGCAATGAAACGTCTACCAATGAAACCTGCAGAGATACTTTCTGAGCAACTGCTTTGTGATGTGTGTATTCATCTCATAGAGTTCAACCTTTCTTTGGATTGAGCAGCTTGAAATCAATGTGTTGGTGGAATCTGAGGAAGGACATTAGGGAACAAACCTTAGAACACGGTGAAACAAATATCCTCAGGTAAAATCCAGAAGGAAGCATTATATGAAAGTGCTCTGTGTCGTCTTAATTTCTCTTGCTAAATTAAGACTCTCTTTTCATTGAGTAGTTTTCCAACCCTGTGTTTTTTTTACTGTGTGATGGAATATTCGGGAGCACTTTGAGGCTTACGGTGAAAAAGGAAATATGTTCAGACCAAAACTGGAGAGAAGCTTTCTGAGGAACTGCTTTGTGACGTGTGCATTCCACTCGCAGTGTTATACCTCTCTTCTCATACAGCGTCGGGGAAATCCTTTTGAAGAAACAGGTGCCAAGTGATATTCAGGAGCATGTTGATCTCGATGGTGAAAAGGGCAATAGCCTCAGTCAAAAACTGGAAAGAAGATTTCCAGGAAACTACTCTGTGATGCGTGTAATCATCTCACATAAATAAAGCTTACCTTACATTACGCTGCTTGGAAACTGTCATGGACGGATCCAAAAAGGACCTCAGGGAGCACATTCAGGACTATGGTGAAAAAGGAAATATCTTCAGATAAAAACTGGAAAGAAGCTTTCTGTGAATCTGTTTTTGCTATGTTTATTCATCTCACATAGATGAAGATTTCTTTACATCATGCAGCTGGAAACTCCCTCTTGGATGGATCCACAAATGGATTTTTGGGATCACATCCGGGCCTATAGTAAAGTAGCAAGTATAGTCAGATAAACACTGGAGAGAAGATTTCTGAGACACTGCTTGGTGATGTGAGCATTCCACTCAAGTAGTTTTAACTTTCTTCTCATAAGGCACAGTTTGAACACTGTTCCTGTAAAACCAAAAGAGTGATACTCGGAGCACATTAAAGACTATGACAAAAAGTGAATTTTCGTCCAATAAAAAACAGAAAGACGCACTCGAAGAAACTGCTCTCTGACATGTCCATTCTTTTCACAGGGTTAAAGCTTACTCTACATTTCCAACTTTGAAACCATCATTCTTAGCAAACTATCACAAGAAGAGAAAACCAAACACCGCATGTTCTCACTCATAGGTGGGAACTGAACAATGAGCTCACTTGGACTCGGGAAGGGGAACATCACACACTGGGGCCTATCATGGGGAGGGGGGGGGGGGGAGGGATTGCATTGGGGAGTTATACCTGATATAAATGATGAATTGATGGGTGCTGACGAGTTGATGGGTGCAGCACACCAACATGGCACATGTATACATATGTAACAAACTTGCACGTTATGCACATGTACCCTAGAACTTAAAGTATAATTAAAAAAAAAAAAAAGAAAGTCGGTCTTTAAGGGTTCTGTGAAGGGATAATAAATGGCAACCAGAGGACTGAGTCGAGCAAGGAATTGTCTTCCATCGAAAATTGGAGAGAAGCTTTCTGCGCAACTCTTTTTTGATGTTTGTATTCATCTCATGGAGTTAAATCATTCTTTGGATTGAGCAGTTTGAAATCACTGTTTCTGTGGAATCTGAGGAAGGACATTTGGAAACACTCTTTAGAATATCCTGAAAAAGAAATAACCTCAGAGAGAAACCAGAAGGAAGCTTTCTGTGAAACTGCTCTGTGTTCTGTGAATTCCGTTCACACAGTTAAGCTCCTCGCTTCGTTGAACGGTATCATAACACTGTTTTTGTTTAGTCTCAGAAGGGATATTAAGGAGCGTTTGAGACTCACAGTGAGAAAGGAAACGTCTTCAGATAGAAACTGGAGAGAAGCTTTCTGAGGATCTGCTTTGTGACGTGTGCATTCCACTCACAGAAGTATACTTTTCTTCTCCCAGAGGATTCCCTGAATCCCTTTTGGAGAAAGAGCTAGCAAGAGACATTCGGGAGTATAGGGAGGGCTGTGGTGAAAAAGGAAATATCCTCAGACAGAAATTGTAAAGAAGACTTCTGTGAAACTGATTTGTGTTAAATATATTTATTCATCTCACATAGTTAAAACTTTTCTTATATTACACAGTTTGGAAACACTGTCATGCACGGTTCCACGAAGGGACATTCGGGAGCACATTCAGACCTATTGTGAAAGAGGAGATATCTTCCGTAAAAACTGGATAGAAGTTTTCTGAGAAACTACTTTGTGATATATACATTCCACTCAGGGAGTTACACCTCTTTTCTCACAAGGCAGTGTGTGAACACTGTTCCAGTGAAACCAAAAATGTGATATTTCGGAGCGCATTGAGGGCTATGGAGAATAGTGAAATATACTGAAATAAAATCCAGGAAGAAGCGTACCAAGAATCTGCTCTCTGATGTGTGCATTCACTTCACGGAGTTAATGCTTACTCTTTGTTGCCAAGTTTGGAAACTCTGTCTTTGAAGAATCTGTGAAGGTATATTTAGTGATGCCCAGAGGCTTGTGTTGAGCAAGGAAACATCTTCCGGTGAAACCTGCGGAGAAACTTTCTGAGCAACTGCTTTGTGATGTGTGTATTCATCTCATAGATTTAAACCATTCTTTGGATTGAGCAGCTTGAAGTCACTTCTTATTTGGCATGTGAGCAAGGACATTTGAGAACGATCCTTAAAATACGGAGAAAGAAATATCCTCAGGTAAAATCCAGAAGGAAGCTTTCTGTGAAACTTCCCTGTGTCATCTTAATTCTTCTCACTCAGTTTAGCCTCCCTTTTCATTAAGCAATTTTCTAACCCTGTGTATGCTTAACGTGTGATGGCATATTCGGGAGCACTTTAAGGCTTACAATGAAAAAGGAATTACCTTCAGACCGAAACTGGGGAGAAGTTTTCCTAGGAACTGTTTTGTGACGTGTGCATTCCACTCACAGTATTATACCTCTCATCTCATACAGCGTTGGGGAAACCCTTTTGGTGAAACAGGTACCAAGTGATATTCAAGAATATGTTGATGCCAATGGTGAAAAGGGAAATAGCCTCAGACAAAAACTGGAAAGAAGCTATCTAGGAAACTACTGTGTGATATGTGTAATCATTTCACATATATAAAGCTTTCTTAACATTTCACAGCTGAGGAACCATCATGGAAGAATCCACAAAGGGACCTTCAGGAGCACTTTGAGATCTATGATGAAAAAGGAAATATCTTCAGATAAATCTGGAAAGAAGTGTTCTGTGAATCTGCTTTTTGCTATGTTTATTCAACTCACATGGATGAAGTTTCTTTACATTACTCAACGTGGAAATACCCTCATGGATGTATACGTGAAGAGATATCTGGGATCACATTCAGGCCTATGGTGAAATAGGAAATATAGTCAGATAAAAACTGGAGAGAAGCTTTCTGAGAAACGGCTTGCTGTTGTGAGCATTCCATTCAGGGAGTTATAACCTTTTTCTCATAAGGCACAGCTTGAACACTGTTCCTGTAAAACCAAAAGAGTGATATTTGGAGCACATTGAAGACTATGGCAAAAAGCGAAATATCATCCAATAAAAAACAGAAAGAAGCACTCAAAGAAACTGTTCTCTGTCATGTTTTGTCTTTTCACAGGATTAATGCTTACTCTACTTTGCCAAGTTTGAAAATCGGTCTTTGAGGGTTCAGTAAATGGATAGTATGTGGCAACCGGTGGCCTGTGTCGAGTAAGGAAATGGCTTCTATCGAAAATTGGAGAGAAGATTTCTTCACAACTCTTTGGTGATGTTTGTATTCATCTCATAGAGTTAAATCATTTTTTTGTGTTGAGCAGTTTGAAATCACCGTTTCTGTGGATTCTGAGAAAGGACATTTGGAAACGCTCTTTAGAACACCCTGAAAAAGAAATAACCTCAGAAAGAAACCAGAAGGAAGCTTTCTGTGAAATTGTTCTGTGTCTTGTGAACTCCACTCAACAGTTAAGCTTCTCTTTCATTGGGCAGTATCATGACACTGTTTTGCTTTAGACTGAGAAGGGATATTCAAGAGCTCATTGAGGCTTAAGGTAAGAAAGGAAACGTCTTGAGATAGAAAATGTAAAGAAGCTTTCTGAGGAGCTGTTTTGTGACGTGTGCATTCCACTCACAGAAATATACCATTCTTCTCCTAGAGGATTCTGGAATCCTTTTAAGAGAAAAAGCTACCAATAGACATTTGGGAGTAAAGGGATGGCCATGGTGAGAAAGGAAATAACCTCAGGCAAAAACTGGAAAGAAGATTTCTTTGAAACTGCATTGTGTTACATATATTGATCCTTCTCCCATAGTTAAAATTTTCTTATATTACACAGTTTGGAAACACCATGATGCATGGATCCATGAAGGGACATTCAGGAGCACATTCAGGCCTATGGTGAAAGAGGAGATATCTTCAGTTAAAACTGGATAGAAGCTTTCTGAGGAAATACTTCATGATGTATGCATTGCACTCAGGGAGTTATACCTCTTTTCTCACAAGGCAGCATTTTGAACACTGTTCCTGTGAAAGGGAAAACTGATATTTTGGAGCGCACTGAGGACTATGGTGAATAGTGAAATATACTGAAATAAAATCCAGGAAGATGAGTTCCAAGAATCTGCTCCCTGATATGTGCATTCACTTCACAGAGTTAATGCTTACTCTATGTTGCCCAGTTTCGAAACTCTGTGGTTGAAAAATCTGTGAAGGGATATTTAGTAACGCCCAGAGGCTTGTGCTGAGCAAGGAAACGTCTTCCAATGAAACCTGCAGAGAAATATTCTGAGCAACTGCTTTGCGATGTGTGGATTCATCTCATAGAGGTAAACCATTCTTTGGATTGAGCAGCTGGAAATCACTGTTATTGTGGTATCTGAGGAAGGACATTTGGGAACGATCCTTAGAACATGGAGAAGAAATATCCTCAGGTAAAATCCAGAAGGAAGCTGTCTGTGAAACTGCTCTGTGATGTCTTAATTCTTCTCACTCAGTTTAGCCTCTCTTTTCATTGAGCAGTTTTCTAACCCTTTGTATGTTTAGTGTGTGATGGGATATTAGGGAACACTTTGAGGCTTGTCGTGTAAAAGGAAATAAGTTCAGAGAGAAACTGGGGTGAAGCTTTCGGAGGAACTGGTTTGTGACCTGTGCATTCCACTCACAGTATTATACCTCTCTTCTCTTACTGCGTCGGGAAAAACCTTTTGGAGAAACAGGTACCAAGTGATATTCAAGAGCATGTTGATGCCGATGGTGAAAAGGGAAATAGCCTCAGATAAAAACTGGAAAAAACATTCTAGGAAACTACTCTGTGATATGTGTATTCATCTCACATAGATAAAGCTTTCTGTACATTATGCAACTTGGAAACTGTCATGGATGGATCCACGAAGGGACATTCAAGAACACATTCAGGAATATGGTGAAAAAGGAAATATCTTCAGGTAAAAACTGGAAAAAAGCATTCTGTGAATCTGCATTTTGTTTTGTTTAGTCATCTCACACAGATGAAGCTCTTTTTACGTTAGGCAGCTTGGAAACTCCCTCGTGGATGGATTCACAAAGGGATATTTGGGATCACATACAGGCCTATGATGAAATAGAAAATATAGTCAGATAAAAACTGGAGAGAAGCTTACTGAGAAACTGCTTGTTGATGTGAGCATTCCACTCAGGGAGTTATAATCTTCTTCTCATAAGGCACAGTTTGAAAACCGTTTCTGTAAAACCAAAAGAGTGATATTCGGAGTACATTGAAGACTATGGAAAAAAGTGAAATGTCTTCCAAGAAAAAACAGAAAGAAATACTCGAGGAAACTGCTCTCTGACATGTCCATTCTTCTCACAGGGTTAAAGCTTCCTCTACATTTCTCAGTTTGAAAGTCAGTCTTTTAGATTTCTAAGAAGGTATAGTAAGTGGGAACCGGAGGCCTGTGTCAAGCAAGGAAATGACTTCCATCGAAAATTGGAGAGAAGCTTTGTGCGCAACTCTTTTGTGATGTTTGTATTCATCTCATAGAGTTCAATCAGTCTTTGCATTGAGCAATTTGAAATCACTGTTTCTGTGGAATATGAGAAAGGACATTTGGAAACACTCTTTAGAATATCCTGAAAGAGTAATAACCTCAGAGAGAAACCAGAAGGAACCTTTCTGTGAAACTGCTCTGTGTCACGTGAATTCCGCTCAACAGTTAAGCTTCTCGTATCATTGAACAGTATCATAACACTGTTTTTGTTTAGTCTGAGAAGGGATAGTCAGGAGAGCTTTGAGACTCGTGGTAAGAAAGTGAACGTCTACAGATAGAAACTGGAGAGAAGTTTTCTGAGGAGCTGTTTTGTGACATCTGCATTCCACTCCCAGCAATATACCTTTCTTCTCCTAGAGGATTCTGAAATTCCTTTTGGAGAAAGAGCTACCAAGAGACATTCGGGAGTCTAGGGAGGGCTATGGTGAAAAAGGAAATATCCTCAGACAAAAACTGGAATGAAGATTTCTGTGAAACTACTTTGTGTTAGATATATTTATTCATCTCGCATAATTAAATCTTTTCTTATATTATGCAGTTTGGAAAGTCCGTCATGGACGGATGCACAAGGGGACATTCGGGAGCTCATTGAGGCCTACGGTGAAAGAGGAGATATCTTCAGATAAAATTGGATAGAAGGTTTCTGAGAAACAACTTTTTTATCTATGCATTCCACTCAGGGAGTTATACCTCTTTTCTAAATAGATAGCGTTTGAACACTGTTCCTGTGAAACCAAAAAAGTGATATTTCGGAGCACATTGTGGACTATGGCGAATAGTGAAATGTACTGAAATAAAATCTAGGAAGAAGCGTTCCAATGATCCGCTCTTTGATATGTGCATTCACTTCACAGAGTTAATGCTTACTATGTGTTGCCCATTTTCGAAACTCTGTCTTTGAAGAATCTGTGAAGGGATATTTAGTGATGCCCGGAGGCTAGTGGTGAGCAAGGAAACGTCTTCCGATGAAACCTGCAGAGAAGCTTTCTGAGCAACTACTTTGCGATGTGTGTATTTGTCTCATAGAGTTAAACAATTCTTTTGATTGAGCAGCTTGAAATCACTGTTTTTGTGGAATCTGAGGAAGAACATTTGGGAACAATCCTTAGAACATGGAGAAAGAAATTTCCTCAGGTAAAATCCAGAAGGAAGCTTTCTGTGAAACTGCTCTGTATTGTCTTAATTACTCCCACTCAGTTAAGCCTCTCTTTTTATTGAGCAGTTTTCTATCCCTGTGTATGTTCAGCATGTGATGAGATATTAGGGAGCACTTTGAGGCTTATGGTGAAAAAGGAAATATGTTCTGACTGAAACTGGAGAGAAGTTTTCCGAGGAACTGCTTTGTGATGTGTGCATTCCACTCACAGTGTTATACCTCTCTCATACAGCGTCCCGGAAACCCTTTTGGAGAAGCAGGTACCAAATGATATTCGGGAGTCTATTGATGCTGATGGTGAAAATGGGAAATAGCCTCAGAAAGAAACTGGAAAGAAGCTTTCTAGGAATCTACTCTGTGCTATATGTAATCATCTCACATAGATAAAGCTTTCTTTACATTACACATCTTGGAAACTGTCATGGACGGATCCATGAAGGGATGTTTGGGAGCACATTTAAGACTATGGCGAAAAAGAAAATATCTTCAGACAAAAACTGCCAGGAAGCTTTCTGTGAATCTGCTTTTTCCCATGTTTATTCATCTCACATAGATGAAGCTTTCTTTACATGACATAGGTTGGAAATTTCCTCGTGGATGGACCTTGAAGTGATAGTTGGAATCACATTCGGGTGTATGGTGAAACAGGAAGTATAGTCAGATAAAATCTGGAGAGAACCTTTCTGAGAGACTGCTTGGTGATGTGTGCATACCACTCAGGGAGTTATGAGTTTCATCTCATAAGGCACAGTTTCAACACAGGTCCTGTAAAACCAAAAGAGTGATATTTGGAGCACCGTGAAGACTACGACAAAAAGTGAAATGCTTTCCAGTAAAAAACAGAAAGAAACACTTGAAAAACTGCTCTCTGACATATCCATTTTCTTTCACAGGGTTAAACCTTACTCTGCATTTCCCAGTTTGAAGTCGGTCTTTCAGGGTTCTGCGAAGGGATAGTAAGTGGCAACCGGAGGACTGTGTCGAACAAGGAAATGTCTTACATCGAAAACTGGAGAGAAGCTTTCTGCACAACATTTTTGTGATGTTTGTATTCATCTCATAGAGATAAATCAGTCTTTAGATTGAGCCATTTGAAGTCACTTTTTCTCTGAAATCTGAGAAAGGACATTTGGAAACGCTCTTTAGAGTATCCTGAAAAATAAATAACCTCAGTGAGAAATCAGAAGGAAGCTTTCTGTGAAAGTGCTCTGTGTCAGTTGAATTCCGCTCATGCAGTTAAGCTTCTCTTTTCACTGAGCAATATCATAACACTGTTTTTGTTTAGTCTGCGAAGGGATATTCAGGAGCCTTTTGAGATTTGAGGTGTGAAAGGAAACGTCTTCAGATAGAAACTGGGGAGAAGCTTTCTGAGGAGCTGTTTTGTGACGTGTGCATTCCACTCACAGAAATATACCTTTCTTCTGCTAGAAGATTCCAAAATCCCTTTTGGAGAGAAAGCTAGAAGAGACTTTCGGGAGTATAGACACGCCTATGGTGAAAAAGGAAATATCCTCACACAAAAGCTGGAAAGAAGATTTCTGTGAAACTGCTTTGTGTTAGATATATTTATTCAACTCGTATAGTTAAAACGTTGCCTATATTATGCAATTTGGAAACTCTGTCATGCACGGATCTGCAAATGTACACTCGGGACCATGTTCAGGCCTACGGTGAAAGAGGAGATATCTTCAGATAAAAACTGGATTGAAGCGTTCAGAGAAACTACTTTGTGATGTATGCATTCCACTCAGGGAATTATGCCTTTTTTCAAACAAGGCAGTGTTTAAACACTCTTCCTGTGAAACCGAAAATGTGATATTTCAGAGCGCATTGAGGACTATGGCAAATAGTGAAATATACTGAAATAAAATCGAGTAAGAATCGTTCCAAGAATCTGCTTTCTGATATGTGCATTCACTTCACAGATATAATGCTTACTCTATGCTGTCCAGTTTCGAAACTTTGTCTTTGAAGAATCTGTGAAGGGATATTTTGTGATGCCCAGAGGCTTGTGGCGAGCAAGGAAACGTCTTCTGATGAAACCTTCAGAGAAACATTCTGAGCAACTGCTTTGCGATGTGTGTATTCATCTCATAGAGTTAAACCATTCTTTGAATTGAGCAGCTTGAAAGCACTGTTGTTCTGGCATCTGAGGTAGGACATTGGGGAACGAACTTTAGAACCTGGAGAAAGAAATATTATCAGGTTAAATGCAGAAGGAAGCTTTCTGTGAAACTGCTCTGTGTCATCTTAATTCTTCTCATTCAGTTTAGCCTCTCTTTTCATTGAGCAGTTTTCTAATGCTGTGTATGTTTAGCGTGTGATAGGATATTCAGGAGCACTTTGAGGCATGTGGTGGAAGAGGAAATAAGTTCAGACCAGCCGGGCGCGGTGGCTCAAGCCTGTAATCCCAGCACTTTGGGAGGCCGAGACAGGCGGATCACAAGGTCAGGAGATCGAGACCATCCTGGCTAACACGGTGAAACCCCGTCTCTACTAAAAATACAAAAAACTAGCCTGGCGAGGTGGCGGGCGCCTGTAGTCCCAGCTACTCCGGAGGCTGAGGAAGGAGAATGGCGTAAACCCGGAGGCGGAGCTTGCAGTGAGCTGAGATACGGCCACTGCACTCCAGCCCTGGTGACAGAGCAAGACTCCATCTCAAAATAAATAAATAAATAAATAAATAAATAAGTTCAGACCGAAACTGGAGAGAAGCTTTCCAAGGAATTGCTTTGTGACGTGTGCATTCCACTCACACCATTTTACTTCTCTTTTCATACTGCGTCGGGGAAACACTTTTGGAGAAACAGGTGCCAAGTGATATTCGGGCGTGTGTTGATGCTGATGGTGAAAAAGGAAATAGCCTCAGACGAAAACTGGAAAAAAAAACTTTCTAGGAAACTACTCTGTGATACATGTAATCAACTCACATCGATAAAGCTTTGTTTACAGTACACAGCTTGGGAACTGTCATGGACGAATCCACGAAGGCACCATCAGTAGCACATTGAGGTCTATGGTGAAAAAGGAAATATCTTCAGATAAAACTGGAAAGAAGCTCTCTGTGAATCTGATTTTTGCTATGTTTATTCACCTCACATAGTTGAAATTTCTTTACATTACTCAACTTGGAAACACCCTCGTGGATGAATCCGCCATGGGATATTTGCGATCACATTTGGGCCTATGGGGAACAGGAAATATAGTCAGATAAAAACTGGAGAGAAGCTTTCTGAGAAACTGCTTGCTATTGTGAGCATTCCATTCAGGGATTTATAACTTTTTTCTCATAAGGAACAGCTTGAACACTGTTCCTGTAAAACCAAAATTGTGATATTTGGAGCACATTGAAGACTATGGCAAAAAGTGAAATGTCGTCCAATAAAAAACAGAAAGAAACACTCGAAGAAACTGCTCTCAGACACATCCATTCTTTTCACAGGGTTATCTCTTACTCTACATTTCCCAGTTTGAAAGTCAGTCTTTGAGGGTTCTGCGAAGGGATAGTAAGTGGCAACTGTAGGCCCGTGTCGAGCAAGCTAATGTCTTCCATCGAAAACTGGAGAGAAGCATTCTGTGCAACGCTTTTGTGATGTTTGTGATTTGCTCCAGACGACCATCAGAGTAAGTGCCAGAGAACAGGCAAGCAGGCAGGGTAAAAGAAAACTTTCTTAACTAGCCAATGTGAAGGAGGGGCGAGGGTCACCGGTCTCCAGTGGCGGAGGCTGAGGAAGTCGCTCCGACATTCTCGGATGAGGTTCCTTGGTCCCGCGTATGAAAAGGGGCCGAGGATGTTTGCGCTGCGCACCTGCCAGGAGTGGCATTTATGTAATGGGCCTGGGAGTGGGGGGGCAGTGGGCGGGACATAGGCGGTTCGGGGACAAGGCGGTAGGTGCGGCTAGGTAGGTTTCGATTTTCTCTGTCACATGTCAGACTGTGCCTGTGCAGTCGACCTCTGTCTTTCCCAGGCGTGGGAAAGTTGACAATAAGTAGGGGTATGTTGAAGAGAGAGAAAACAAATAGAGGGAAGCGTGGGAGTGGAGAATCCCACAGCCGACTTGGCAGTGGCGTCGGCAAAATTATTACCAGCCGCCACCGAGTTAGATGGAGTCTGATGACCTTTACAGTGTCTGATGGCTGCTCTGGAAGGTGCTGATAAAGCGTCTAGCACTTTGAGTACCTGTTTTTTTGTTGACTATAGGGGTGCCACTGGTGGTTAGGAACCCTCTCTCTTTCCAGATGACAGAGTGGGTGTTACAGGGAGAATGAATGGGGATGAGGATGTGTTGGCTGAGTAACCTAGTAATGATTGGTTTTAGTCCTCGTAAGTGTTGTGGAGAGAGAGAGAGAACTGTGTTGGGTTGGAAACTGAGATGGGTTTTTAAGTTTTATAAGTATTGGTGGATGCTGGTCCGCCACAACAGGAGTGGAGGTGTCCCACACTTGGGGGTAGATAGGAATCGGGAAATCGGGGAAAGGGTTAGTAGGATTGTTGGAGTCATTTGAGTTAGCCAATACTAGAAGCAGATGGCGGGTGGGGTGGGGGGCGCTAGTAGGGATGGAGATACAGGCTTTCAGTTGACTTAAAACATCTCGGCCCAGTAGGGGAGTGGGGCATGAGGGGATAATGAGGAATGAGTGTGCAGAATAGTTGTTGGCTAGGCAGCAATTAAGGGGTGGGGTTTTCCGAGGGCTGGACGGGGAGCCATTGACTCCTACAAGAGAAATATTGGAGGGAAGGCTTGGCCCTTCGAAAGACGGCAAAACAGAGTAGGTTGCCCCACTGTCGATTAAAAAATTAATTGTCTTACCCATTACCAGGAAAGTTACCCATGGTTAGGCGAGGGTGATGGGGGTTCCCGAGTCCTGTCACCTTCAGTCGTCATCCAGATGTAAGATCTGGAAGGAACTCCCAGGGTCCTGAGAAGGGACATCACGTTGAGGCACCATGCCCGTTTTCAAGGTGGGGCAGTCAGACTTCCAGTGCCCTTCTTCATGGCACGCTGGACAAGGAGTTGTTGGCAGACGAGGGTTAGGACACTTTTTAGCCCAGTGTCCAGCTACTCCTCACTTATAGCATGGCCGCATTGGTTCAGGCGGTTGGGGACTCTGGACACATCTATTCGCCCAGTGCCCTGGGTCACCGCATTTATAACAAGCCCCTTTTATTGTCTTTGAGCCTATGGGGATTTTGCTCTCTGGTTTTGGATTACGGCTAGGCTGCAAAGCAGCAACTAAGGCTTGAGTCTGGAGCTGTACCTTCTGTTTTAGGCGGGCCTGTTCTTGGGCCTCAGATGTTTCCTCCCTTGAATTATACACCATGAAGCTGACTTGACTAGGTCTTGAATAGGAGTTTGGGTCCATCCTCTGCCTTTTGGAAATTTTTCCGAATGTCCGAAGCAGATTGTGAAATAAAATATGATGCTAGAAAAGTGGCCTCAGCTGGGGAAGCTGGGTCTAACCGAGTGTATTGAATTAATGCCTCAGTTAGCCTGTTTAAAAATGTGGCTGGGTTCTCATCTGGACCTTGAATAATTTCTTTAACTTTATTAAAATTTAGTACCTTATTTGAGGCTGCCTGCATATCAGCCAGAAGACATTGAGTCATCATATCTCGTCTTCGGTGGCCTGGCTGGCCTACTTGATAGTCCCAGTCTGGGTCTATAGAGCGGACTGCTTGTTCCCCTAGTGTGAAGGCAGGGTCTGTTAAATGTAATTGGTTGGCATGCTGCCTGGCGGCCGTGAGGATGCACTCTTGCTCCTCAGGGTTTAGAGTAGAGGTAAGAATAACCTGGAGATCATGCCAGGTTCAATCATAGGCCTGGCAAAGGTATCTAAATTCTTTGGTGTAAATTGTAGGATTGGCAGAAAAATCTCCTAAGAGATTTTCAATCTTTGAAAGATCTGCTAGTGAGAAGGGAACATGAACTCTAACTACGCCCTCTGCTCCGGCCACATCAGGCAAGGGTGCTAAGACCGCAGGGGGATTGGATAGGGTGGGAGTTGGAGCGGGGGCAGTTAGGCAATCTTTAGAGTGGATATGGGCAGAGATAGGTGAATTAAGATGACCAGGCGGAAGTGCCGAGGGGTCGGAGGGAAGTGTACCCTCAACAATGTTGGAAGGGGCTGCGGAGGGAGGCGGAACAACAGGGAGAGTGGGAGGAAGAGGTGGAGCAAAAGGAGAAGGGAGAAGATGGGGCCGAAGTGGAAGGGGGAGGTGGAGTATACGGTGGGAGTGGAAGTGAGAGAGGGGAAGTAAGGTCTTCGAGCAACTCAGACAGGAAAGATGACTCCTCTTTTTTGGATTTTGTTAGGCCTGCGTCCTTAGCCAACATGACTTGAGCCAACGAACACTGGCTACACAGGTCTGGATGAGAATGCAAGGCCCAAAATCCTTGTATATAATTAATTTGGGACCACTTGCCTAAGCGTTGGCAGAAACTACTGAGGTCGATTAAAATGTTACAGCCTAGAGTGCCCTCAGGTGGCCATTGAGACTGATTGTCTAATTTATATTGTGGCCACGCCACAGTGGAGAGGAACACCAGTTGCATTTACCTGAGATCTTGTTCTAATTGCAAAGTTTTGAGATTTTTTAGAAGACACCCTAAAGGGGAGTCTTTAGGTATTTTGGATTGGGGGTTTCAAATTGCCTTCCTCTCCCCTATAGGCGGAAACGGAAACCGAACTCTACCTGGCTACAAAGCGTCCTTTGGAGCCACTAGAGACCGGCGAAGGCTCCTGGAGCCGGAATGGAGATTACCTCCAGGCAGACGTCTCCGTCCTGGACGAGTCTCCCACGGAACGGAATGGAGTTCCTTTGGGCAGACGTCTCTGCCTTGGGAACTTCCCTGGGACACCTGGTGACCAGAAAAAAAGCTTCGGGCCTGCGCAGGACTTCTGGCGAAGGAATATGAGAGGGAGGCAAAAGGTACTCACCCCTAGGAGACTTAGAGGTAGGGAAAGCAATATCCAGGTCCTAGTCTGTCTGGAGCGTGGAAGAAGGAGGCTCCTCGGATCTTGGGGGGCCCTGAGGAGGGGTATCCTCCCAGGTTTCATCACCAACCTGATTTGCTCCAGACGACCATCAGAGTAAATGCCAGAGAACAGGCAAGTAGGCAGGGTAAAAGAAAACGTTATTAACTAGCCAATGTGAAGGACTGATGAGGTTCACCAGTCTCCAGCAGCGGAGGCTGAAGTAGTCACTCCAGCATTCTTGGGCAAGGTTCCTGGGACCCACGTACGAGGAGTGGCCAAGGATCTTCACGCCATGCGACCACCAGGAGTGGCTTTTATGTCCTAGGCCTGGGAGTGGGAGGGCAGTGGGCGGGACATAGGCGGGTCAGGGTCAGAGCGATAGGCACGGCTAGGTGGTTTTCGTTTTTCTCCATCAGCAGTCAGAGTGCACCAGCACAGTTGACCTGTGTCTTTCCCGGGTACGGGAAAGTTGAAAATGAAGGACCCCAAAATGCGCAATTTCAGTCCTTTTGTTATTTTGTTCCCTCCTTCCCTCCGTCCAGACAATTTGTATTCATCTTAAAGAGATAAATCAATCTTTGTATTGAGCAGTTTGAAATCACTGTTTCTGTGGAATCTGAGAAAGGAGATGTGTAAACGCTCTTTAGAATATCGTAAAAAAGAAATAACCTCAGAGATAAACAAGAAGTAAGGTTTCTGTGAAACTGCTCTGTGTTGCGTGAATTCCACTCACACAATTAAGCTTCCTTTTCATTGAGCAGTATCATAACACTGTTTTTGTTTAGTCTGCAAAGGGATATTCGGGAGTGAATTGAGGGTTATGGTGAGAAAGGAAATGAATTCACATAGCAACTGGAGAGAAGCTTTCTGAGGAGCTGCTTTGTGACGTGTGCATTCCACTCACAGAAATATACCGTTCTTCTCATATAGGATTCCGGAATCCCTTTTAGAGAAAGAGCTGGCAAGAGACATTCAGTTGTATAGGGAGGGCTATGGTGAAAAAGGAAATATCCTCAGACAGAAACTGGAAGGAAGATTTCTGTGAAACTGCTCTGTGTTAGATATATTTATTCATCTCGCATAGTTAAAACTTTTCTTGTATTACACAGTTTGGAAACTCCATCATGCACGCATCCACGAAGGGACATTCAGGAGCACCTTGAGACCTACAGTGAAAGAGGAGATATCTTCAAATAAAAATTGGATAGAAGCTCTCTGAGAAACTACTTTGTGATGTATGCATTCCACTCAGGGAGTTTCAAATCTTTTCTCACAAGGCAGCGTTTTAACACTGTTCCTGTGAAACCGAAAATATGATAATTCAGAGCGTCTTGAGGACTATGGTGAATAGTGAAATATACTGAAATGAAATCGAAGAAGAAGCGTTCCAAGAATCTGCTCTTTGATATGTGCATTCACTTCACAGTGTTAATGCTTACTCTATGTTACCCAGATTCGAAACTCTGTCCTTGAAGAATCTGTGAAGGTATATTTAGTGACGCCCACAGGCTTGTGGTGAGCAAGGAAACAATTTCGATGATATCTGCAGAGAAACTTTTAGAGCAACTGCTTTGCAATGTGTGCATTCGTCTCATAGAGTTAAGCCATTCTTTTGATTGAGCAGCTCGGAATCACTGTTTTTGAGGAATGTGAAAAATGACATTGGGGAACGATGCTTAGGTCATGGAGAAAGAAATATCCTCAGGTAAAATCCAGAAGGAAGCTTTCTGTGAAACTGCTCTGTGTCGTCCTTGTTCCTCCCACTCAGTTAAGCCTCCCTTTTCATTGAGAAGTTTTCTAACTCTGGGTATGTTTAGCGTGTGATGGGACATTCAGGAGCACTTTGAGGCTTACGGTGAAAAAGGAAATATGTTCAGACCAAAACGGGAGAGAAGCTTTCCGAGGAACTGCTTTGTGACGTGTGCATTCCACTCACAGTGTTATACCTCTCTTCTCATACAGCGTCAGGGAAACACTTTTGAAGAAACAGGTACCAAGTGATACTCGGGAGCATGTTGATCCCGATGGTGAAAAGGACAATAGCCTCAGTCAAAAACTTGAAAGAAGATTTCCAGGAAACTACTCTGTGATACGTGTAATCATCTCACATAAATAAAGCTTTCCTTATATCATGCTGCTTGGAATCTGTCGTGGACGGTTCCACGAAAGGACGTTCGGGAGCACATTCAGGACTATGGTGAAAAAGGAAATATCTTCAGTTAAAAACTGGAAAGAAGCTTTCTGTGAATCTGCTTTTTGCTATGTTTGTTCATCTCACCTAGATGAAGCTTTCTTTACATTACGCAGCTTGGAAACTCCGTCGTGGATGGATATGTGAAGGGATATTTGTGATTACATTCGGTCCTATGGTGAAATAGGAAATATAGTCAGATAAAAACTTGAGAAAAGCATTCTGAGAAACTGCTTGGTGATGTGTGCATTCCACTCAGGGAGTTACCACTTTCTTCTCCCGAGGCATAGTTTGAACACTGTTCCTGTAAAATCAAAAGAGAGGTATTTGGAGCACATTGAAGACTGTGGTAAAAAGTGAAATGTCATTCAATAAAAAACGGAAAGATGCACTAGAAGAAACTCTCTCTGACAGGTCCATCCTTTTCAAAGGGTTAAAGCTTACTCTACATTTCCCAGGTTTAAAGTCGGTCTTTGAGGGATTTGTGAAGGGATAGTAAGTGGTAACCGGAAGCCAGTGTCGAGCAAGGAAATGTCTTCCATCGAAAATTGGAGAGAAACTTTCTATGCAACTCTTTTGTGATGTTTGCATTCATCTTATAGAGTTAAATCATTCCTTGAATTGAGCAGTTTGAAATCACTGTTTCTGTGGAATCTGAGAAAGGACATTTGGAAATGGTCTTTAAAATATCCTGTAAAAGAAATAACCTCAGAGAGAAACCACAAAGAAGCTTTCTGTGAAACTGCTCTCTGTCACGTGAATTCCACTCACACTATTAAGCTTCCCTTTTCATTGAGCAGTATCGAAACACTGTTTTTGTTTAATCTGCAAAGGGATATTCAGGAGCGCCTTGAGGGTTATGGTGAGAAAGGACACGTCTTCAGATAGAAAATGGAGAGAAGCTTTCTGAGGAGCTGCTTTGTGACGTGGGCATTCCACTCACAGAAATATACCTTTTTTTTCTCATAGAGGATTCCGGAATCCCTTTTGGAGAGAAAGATACCAAAGCACACTCAGGAGTATAGGGACGGTTATGGTGAAAAAGGAAATATCCTCAGACAAAAACTTGAAAGAAGATTTCTGTGAAACTGCTGTGCATTACATATATTGATTTATCTCGCATAGTTAAAACTTTTCTTATATTACGCAGTTTGGAAACTGTGCCATGCATGCATCCGCGAAGAGATATTTAGGCACACATTCAGGCCTACCGTAAAAGAGGAAATATCTTCAGATAAAAATTGGATAGAAGCTTTCTGAGAAACAAATTTGTGATGTATGCATTCCACGCAGGGAGTTATACCTCTTTTCTCACAAGGCAGCATTTTAACACTGTTCCTGTAGAATCAAAAGGTGATATTTCAGAGCGCTTTGAGGAGTATATGAAATATTGAAATATACAGAAATAATATTGAAGAAGAAGCGTTTCAAGAATCTGCTCCCAGATATGTGCATTCAGTTCACAGAGTTAATGCTTACTCTATGTTGCTGAGTTCTGAAACTCTGCTTTGAAGAATCTGTGAAGGGATATTTAGTGATGACTGGTGCTTGTGGTGAGCAGGGAAACGTCTACCCATGAAAACTGCAGAGAAACTTTCTGAGCAACTGCTTTGCGATGTGTGTCTTCGTTTCATAGAGTTAAACAATTCTTTTAATTGAGCAGCTTAAAACCACAGTTTTTGTGGCATCTGAGGAAGGACATTGGGGAGCAATCCTTGGAATATGGAGAAAGAAATATCCTCAGGTAAAATCCAGAAGGAAGATTTCTGTGAAACTGTTCTGTGTCGTCCTAAATCTTCTTGCTCAGTTACATTTCTCTTTTCATTGTGCAGTTTTCTAACCCTGTGTATGTTTAGCGTGTGATGGGATATTCGAGAGCACTTTGAGGCTTACGGTGTAAAAGGAAATAAGTTTAGATCGAAACTGGAGAGAAGCTTTCCGAGGAACTGCTTTGTGACGTGTGCATTCCACTCGCAGTGTTTTACCTCTCTTCTCATACAGCGATAGGGAAACTCTTTTGAAGAAACAGATACCAAGTGATATTTGGCAGCATGTTGATCCTGATGGTGAAAAGGGCAATAGCCTCAGTCAAAAACTGGAAAGAAGATTTCCCAGGAAACTACTCTATGATACGTGTAATCATCTCACATAAATAAAGCTTTCTTTACATTACACTGCCTGGAAACTGTCATGGATGGATCCACGAAAGCACCTTCGGGAGCACATTCAGGACTGTGATGAAAAAGGAAATATCTTCAGACAAAAACTGGAAAGAAGCTTTCTGTGAATTTGCTTTTTGCTATGTTTATTCATCTCACATAGATGAAGCTTTCTTTACATTACGCAGCTTGGAAATTCCCTCATGGGTGGATACGGGAAAGGATATTTGGGAAAACATTTGGGCCTATGGTGAAATAGGAAATATAGTCAGATAAAAACCGGAGAGAAGCTTTCTGAGAAACTGCTTGGTGATGTGTGCATTCCACTCAGGGAATTATAACTTTCTTCTCAAAGGCACAGTTTGAACAGTGTTCCTGGAAAACCATAAGAGTGATATTCGGAGCACATTGAAGACTATGGCAAAAAGTGAAATATCGTCCAATAAAAAACAGAAAGAAGCACTTGAAGAAACTGCTCTCTGACTTCTCCATTCTTATCACAGGGTTAAAGCTTCCTCTGCATTTCCCAGTTTGAAAGTCGGTCTTTGAAGGTTCTGTGAAGTGATAGTAAGTGGCAACCTAAGGCCTGTGTCGAGCAAGGAAATGTCTTACATCGAATACTGGAGAGAAGCTTTCTGCACAACAATTTTATGATGTGTGTATTCGTCTCATAGAGTTAAACCATTCTTTGGATTGAGCAGTTTGAAATCACTGTTGTTGTGGCATCTGAGGAAGGACATTTGGGAACGATCCTATGAATGTGGAGAAAGAAGTATCCTCAGGTAAAATCCAGAAGGAAACTTTCTGTGAGACTGCTCTGTATCACGTGAATTCTGCTCCCACAGTTAAGCTTCTCTTTTCATTGAGAATTATCATAACACTGTGTCTGTTTAGCCTGTGAAGGGATATTCTCGAGTGCTTTGAGGATTATGGTGAGAAAGGAAATGTCTTTCGATAGAAACTGCAGAGATGTTTTCTGAGGAGCTGTTTTGTGATGTGTGCATTCCACTTACAGAAATATATCTTTCTTCTCATAGAGAATTCTGAAATCCTTTTTGGAGAAAAAGCTACCAAGAGACATTTGGGAGTATAGGGACAGCCATGGTGAAAAAGTAAATATCCTCAGACAAAAACTGGAAAGATCATTTCTGTGAAACTGCTTTGCGTTACATATATTGATTCATCTCGCATAGTTAAAACTTTTCGTATATTACGCAGTAGAGACTGTGCCATGCATGCATCCGCGAAGGGACATTCTGGGGGCACATTCAGGCCTATGGTGAAAGAGGAGATAGCTTCAGATAAAAATTGGATAGAAGCTTTTTTAGAAACTACTTTTTTATGTGTGCACTCCACTTGGGGAGCTATACCATTTTTCTCACAAGGCAGTGTTCGAACTTTGTTCCTGTGAAGCCGAAAAAGTAATATTTTGGAGCGCATGTAGGACTATGGCAAATAGTGAAACACAAAGAAATAAAATCGAGAAAGAAGTGTTCCAAGTACCTACGCTCTGATATGTGCATTCACTTCACAGAGTTAATGCTTACTCTATGTTGCCCAGTTCAGAAATTCTGTCTTTGAAGAATCTGTGAAGGGATATTTACTGACATCCAGAGGCTTGTGGTGAGCATGGAAACATCTTCTGATGAAACCTGCAGAGAAACTTTCTGAGCAACTGCTTTGCAATGTATGTATTCGTCTCACAGATTTAAACCATTCTTTGGATTGAGCAGCTTGAAATCACTGTTTTTGTGGCATCTGAATAAGGACATTTGGGAGCAATCCTTAGCATATGGAGAAATAAATATTTTCAAGTAAAATCCAGAAGGAAGCTATCTGTGAAACTGCTCTGTGTCGTCTTAATTCCTTTCGCTCAGTTACGCCTCTCTTTTCATTAAGCAGTTTTCTAACCATGTGTATGTTAAGCATGTGATGGGATATTCAGGAGCACTTTGAGGCTTACGGTGAAAAAGGATATATTTTCAGACCGAAACTGGAGAGAAGATTTCCGAGGAACTACTTCATGAGGTGTGCATTCCACTCACAGTGTTTTACCTCTTTTCTCATACAGCGTCAGCGAAACCCTTTTGGGGAAACAGGTACGAAGTGATACTTCTCTTTTCATTGAGCAGTATCATAACACTGTTTTTATTTTGTCTCAGAAAGGATATTCAGAAACGCTTTGAGACTCATGGTGAGAAAGGAAATGTCCTCAGATAGAAACTGGAGAGAATCTTTCTGAGGAGCTGCTGTGTGACGTGTGCATTCCACTCTCAGAAATATATCTTTCTTCTCCTAGAGGATTCTGGAATTCCGCTTAGGGAAAAAGCTACCAAGAGTCATTCAGGAGTACAGGGATGGCTATGGTGAAAAAGGAAACATCCTCAGACAAATACTGGAAAGAAGATTTCTGTGATACTGCTTTGTGTTAGATATATCTGTTCATCTTAGTGACACCCAGAGGCTTGTGGTGAGAAAGGAAACATCTTCCTATCATATCTGCTATGAAATTTTCAGAGCAACTGCTTTGCGATTTGTGCATTTGTCTCATAGAGTTAAACCATTCTTTTGATTGAACAGGTTGAAACCACTCTTTTTGAGGAATGTGAAAAATGACATTGGGGAATGATCCTTCGATCATGGAGAAAGAAATATCCTAAGGTAAAATCCAGAAGGTATGTTTCTGTGAAACTGCTCTGTGTCATCTTAATTCCTCTCACTCAGTTCAGCCTCTCTTTTCAATGAGCAGTTTTTTAACCCTGTGTATGTTTAGCGTGTGATGAGATATTCGGGAGTACTTTGAGGCCTACAGTGAAAAAGGAAATATGTTCAGACCGAAACTGGAGAGAAGCTTTCCGAGGAACTGCTTTGTGACGTGTGCATTCCACTCACAGTGTTATATCTCTCTTCTCATACAGCGTACGAGGTGATATTGAAGAGCATGTTGATGCCATTGGTGAAAAGGGAAATAGCCTCAGACAAAAACTGGAAGGAGCATTTCTAGGAAACTACTATGTGATATATGTAATCATTTCACATAGATAAAGCTTTCTTTACATTACACAGTTTGGAAACTGTCATGGATGGATACACGAAGGGACTTTCAGGAACACATTCAGGACTATGCTGAAAAAGAAAATATCTTCAGATAAAAATTGCAACGAAGCTTTCTGTGAATCTGCTTTTTCCTATGTTTATTCATCTCACATAGATAAAGCTTTCTTTACATTATGCAACTTGGAAACTCCCTCGTGGATGGATATGCGAAGGGATATTTGGGATCACATTTGGGCCTATGGTGAAATAGGAAATATAGTCAGATAAAAACTGGAGAGAAGAGTTTTGAGAAACTGCTTGCAGATGTGAGCATTCCACTCAGGGAGTTTAACTTTCTTCTCGTAAGGCACAGTTTGAACACTTTTCCTGTAAAACCAGAAGAGTGATATTCAGAGCACATTGAAGACTATGGCAAAAAGTGAAATGTCGTCCACCAAAAAGCAGAAAGAAGCACTAGTACAAATTGCTCTCTTACATGTCCATTCTTTTCACAGGGTTAAAGCTTACTATACATTCCCAGTTTGAAAGTTGGTCTCTAAGGGTTCTGCCAGGGGATAGTAAGTGGCAACCGGAGGCCTGTGTCGAGCAAGGAAATGTCTTGCATCAAAAATTGGAGAGAAGCTTTCTGTGCAACACTTTTGTGATGTTTGTATTCATCTCATAAAATTAAATCTTTCTTTGAATGGAGCAGTTTGAAATCACTGTTTCTGTATGAGAAAGGACATTTGGAGACGCTCTTTAGAATATCCTGAAAAAGAAATAACCTCAGAGGGAAACCAGAAGGAAGCTTTCTGTGAAACTGCTCTGTGTCACGTGAATTCCACTGACACAGTTAAGCTTCCCTTTTCATTGAGCAGTATCATAACACTGTTTTTGTTTAGTCTGCAAAGGGATATTCAGGAGCAACTTGAGGGTTATGGTGAGAAATGAAACGTCTTCAGATAGAAAGTGGAGAGATGCTTTCTGAGGAGCTGCTTTGTGACATGTGCATTCCACTCACAGAAATATACCTTTCTTTTCATAGAGAATTCTGGAATCCTTTTTGGAGAAAAAGCTACCAAGAGACATTCGGGATTATAGGGATGGCTATGGTGAAAAAGGAAATATCCTCAGAAAAAACTGGAAAGAAGATTTCTGTGACAGTGTTTTGTGTTACATATATTGATTCATCTCGCATAGTTAAAACTTTTCTTATATTGCAATGTTTGGAAACTGTGCCATGCACGCATCTGCGAAGGGAAATTCGGGGGCACATTCAGGCCTACGGTGAAAGAGGAGATATCTTCAGATAAAAACTGGATAGAAGCTTTCTGAGAAAATACTTTGTGATGTATGCATTCCACGCAGGGAGTTTAACCTCTTTTCTCACAAGGCAGTGTTTGAACACTGATCCTGTATAATCAAAAGGTGATATTTTGGAGCGTTTTGAGGACTATGGCGAATACTGAAATATAGAGAAATAAAATCGAGGAAGAAGCGTTCCAGGAATATGCTCTCAGATATGTGCATTCAGTTCACAGAGTTAATGCTTACTCTATGTTGCTGAGTTCCGAAACTCTGTCTTGAAGAATCTGTGAAGGGATATTTAGTGACTCCCGGTGCTTGTGGTGAGCATGGAAACATCTACAGATGAAAACTGCAGAGAACCTTTCTGAGCAACTGCTTTGGGATGTGTGTATTCGTCTCATAGAGTTAAATGATTCTTTGGAATGAGCAGCTTGAAATCACAGTTTTTGTAGCATCTGAGGGGGGACATTGTGGAACAATCCTTACAATATGGAGAAAGAAATATCCTCAGGTAAAATCCAAAAGAAAGATTTCTTTGAAACTGCTCTGGGTCGTGTTAAATCCTCTCGCTCAGTTAAGCCTTTCTGTTCATTGTGCAGTTTTCTAACCCTTTGTATATTTCACAAGTGATGGGATATTCGGGAGCACTTTAAAGCTTATGGGGAAAAAGGAAATATATTCATACCAAAACTGGAGAGAAGCGTTCCGAGGAACTGCTTTGTGACGTGTGCATTTCACTCGCCATGTTATACCTCTCTTCTCATACAGCGTTGTGGAAACACTTTTGAAGAAACAGGTACCAAGTGATATTCGGGAGTATGTTGATCCCGATTGTGAAAAAGGCAATAGCCTCAGTCAAAAACTGGAAAGATTTCCAGGAAACTACTCTGTGATACGTGTAATCATCTCACATAAATAAAGCTTTATTTACATTACGCTGCTTGGAAACTGTCATGGACGGATCCACGAAAGGACCTTCAGGAGCACATTCAGGACTATGGTGAAAAAGAAAATATTTTCAGATAAAAACTGGAAAGAAGCTTTCTGTGAATATGCTTTTTGCTATGTTTATTCAACTCACATAGATGAAGCTTTCTTTACATTACTCAGCTTGGAAACTCCGTCGTGGATGGATATATGAAGGGATATTTGGGATCACATTCGGGCCTATGGTGAAATCGGAAATATAGTCAGATAAAAACTGGAGAGAAGCATTCTGAGAAACTGCTTTGTTATGTGTGCATTCCACTCAGGGAGTTATCACTTTCTTCTCCCGAGGCACGGTTTGAACACTGTTCCTGTAAAATCAAAAGAGAGATATTCGGAGCACATCGAGGACTATGGCAAAAAGTGAAATGTCGTTCAACAAAAAACAGAAAGAAACACTCGAAGAAACTGTTCTCTGACATGTCCATTCTTTTCACAGGGTCAAAGCTTTCTCTACATTTCCCAGTTTGAAAGTTGGTCTTTGAGGGATCTGCGAAGGGATAGTCAGTGGCAACTGGAGACCTATGTCGAGCAAGGAAATGTCTTTCATCAAAAATTGGAGAGAAGCTTTCTGCCCAACTCTTTGGTGATGTTTGTATTCATCTCATAGGGTTAAATTATTCTTTGGATTGAGTAGTTTGAAATCACTCTTTCTGTGGAATCTGAGAAAGAGCATTTGGAAACGCTCTTTAGAATATCCTGAAAAAGAAATAACCTCAGAGAGAAACCAGAAGGAAGCTTTCTGTGAAACTGCTAACTATCACGTGAATTCTGCTCACACAGTTAAGCTTCCCTTTTCATTGAGCAGTATCATAACACTGTTTTTGTTTAGTCTGCAAAAGGATATTCAGGAGTGACTTGAGGGTTAAGGTGAGAAAGGAAACATCTTCCGATAGAAAGTGGAGAGATGCTTTCTGAGGAGCTGCTTTGTGACATGTGCATTCCACTCACAGAAATATACCTTTCTTCTCATAGAGAATTCCGGAATCCTTTTTGGAGAAAAAGGTACCAAGAGACATTCGGGAGTATAGGTACAGCTATGGCAAAAAAGTAAATATCTTCAGACAAAAACTAGAAAGAGATTTCTGTGAAACTGCTTTGCGTTACATATATTGATTCATCTTGCATAGTTAAAACTTTTCTTATATTACGCAGTGGAAACTGTGCCATGCATGCTTCCATGAAGGGACATTCAGGGGGACTTTCAGGCCTACGGTGAAAGAGGAGATATCTTCAGATAAAAATTGGATAGAAGCATTCTGCGGAACTACTTTTTTATGTGTGCACTCCACTTGGGGAAGTATACCACTTTTCTCACAAGGCAGTGTTCATACTCTGTTCCTGTGAAGCCAGAAAAGTGATATTTCGGAGCGCATGGAGGAGTATGGCAAAGAGTGAAATACAATGAAATAAAATCGAGGAAGAAGTGTTCCAAGTACCTACACTCTGATATGTGCATTCACTTCACAGAGTTAATGCTTACTCTATGTTGCCCAGTTCAGAAACTCTGTCTTTGAAGAATCTGTGAAGGGATATTTTGTGATGCCCAGAAGCTTGTGCTGAGCATGGAAACATCTTCCGATGAAACCTGCAGAGAAACTTTCTGAGCAACTGCTTTGCAATGTATGTATTCGTCTCATAGATTTAAACCATTCTTGGACTGAGCAGCTTGAAATCACTGTGTTTGTGGTATCTGAATAAGGACATTTGGGAACAATCCTTAGAATATGGAGAAAGAAATATCCTCAAGAAAAATCCAGAAAGAAGCTATCTGTGAAACTGCTCTGTGTCGTCTTAACTCCTTTCGTTCAGTTAAGCCTGTCTTTTCATTGAGCAGTTTTCTAACCATGTGTATGTTAAAGGTGTGATGCGATATTCGGGAGCACTTTGAGGCTTATGGTGAAAAAGGATATATTTTCAGACCGAAACTGGAGAGAAGCCTTCCGAGGAACTACTTCATGACGTGTGCATTCCACTCACAGTGTTTTACCTCCTTTCTCATACAGCATCAGCGAAACCCTTTTAAACCCTTTTGGGGAAACAGGTACGAAGTGATACTCTGGAGCATGTTGATGCCGATGTTGGAAAGGAATATAGCCTCTGACAAAAACTGGAAAGACAGTTTCTAGGAAACTACTCTGTATTACGCATTATCATCATCCATAGATAAAGCTTTCTTTACATTCTGCAGCTTGGAAACTATCATGAGCGGGTCCACGAAGGGACCTTCGGGAGCACATTTAGGACTATAGTGAAAAAGGAAATATCTTCAGATAAAAACTGGAAAGAATCTTTCTGTGAATCTGCTTTATGCTATGTTTATTCATATCAGATACATGAAGCGTTCTTTATATTACGCAGCTTGAGAACTCCCTCATGGGTGGATCTTCGAAGGGATATTTGGGTTCACATTCGGGTCTATGGTGAAATAGGAAATATAGTCAGATTAAAACTGAAGAGAAGCTTTCTGAGAAACTGTTTGGTGATGTGAGCATTCCACTCAGGGAGTTATAACTTTCTTCTCACAAGGCACAGTTTGAACACTGTTCCTGTAAAACCAAAGAGTGATATTCGGAGCACCTTGAAAACTATGGCAAAAAGTGAAACGACGTCCAATAAAAAACAGAAAGAAGCACTAGAAGAAACTGCTCTCTGACATGTTTATTCTTTTCATAATGTTAAAACTTACTCTACATTTCCCAGTTTGAAAGTTGGTCTTTGAGGTTTACGCAAAAGTATAGTAAGCGGCAACCGGGACCTGTGTCGAGGAAGATAATGTCTTCCATAGAAAATAGGAGAGAAGCTTTCTGCGCAACTTTTTTGTGATGTTTGCATTCATCTTATAGAGTTAAATCATTTCTTGGATTGAGCAGCTTGAAATCACTCTTTCTGAGGAATTTGAGAAAGGACATTCAGAAACGCTCTTTAGAATATCTTGAAAAAGAAATAACCTCAGAGAGAAACCAGAAGGAAGCTTTCTGTGAAACGGCTCTGTGTCACGTGAATTTCACTCACACAGTTAAGCTTCTCGTTTCATTGAGCAGTACCAAACACTGTTTTTGTTTAATCTACGAAGGGATATTCAGGAGCGCTTTGAGACTCGCAGTGAGAAAATAAACGTCTTCAGAAAGAAACTGGACAAAAACTTTCTGAGGAGCTGCTTTGTGACGTGTGCATTCGACTCACAGAAATATATCTTTCTTCTCCTAGAGGATTTCGGAATCCCTTGAGGACAAAACGCTACCAAGAGATATTCAGGAGTATATGGACGGCTCTGGTGAAAAAGGAAATATACTGAGACAAAAACTGGAAAGAAGATCTGTGAAACTGCTTTGCGTTATATATATTGATTCATCTCGCATAGTTAAAACTTTTCTTGTATTACGCAGTTTGGAATCTCCGTCATGCACGTATCTGCAAAGGAACATTCGAGAACACACTCAGGCCTATGGTGAAAGAGGAGATATCTTCAGATAAAAAAGAATTGAAGCTTTCTGAGAACCTACTTTGTGATGTATGCATTCCACTCAGGGAGTTATACCTCTTTTCTCACAAGGCAGTGTTTGAACACTGTTCCTGTGAAACCAAAAAGGTGATATTTTGGAGTGCAATGAGGACTATGGCGAATAGTGAAATATACTGAAGTAAATTCGAGGAAGAAGCATTCCAAGAATCTACTCTCTGGTATGTACATTGACTTCACAGAGTTAATGCTTACTCTATGATGCCCAGTTTCGAAACTCCCTCTTTGAAGAATCTGTGAAGGGATATTTAGTGACACCCAGAGGCTTGTGGTTAGCAAGGAAACGTCTTCCTATGAAAACTGCAGAGAAACATTCTGAGCAATTGTTTGTGATGTGTGTATTCATCTCATAGAGTTAAACCTGTCTTTGGATTGAGCAGCTTAAAATCACTGTTTTTGTGGAATCTGAGGAAGGACATTTGGGAATGATCCTCAGAATATGGAGAAAGAAATATCCTCAGGTAAAATCCAGAAGGAAACTTTCTCTGAAACTGCTCTGTATCTTCTCGCTCAGTTATGCATCTCTTTTCATTGAGCAGTTTTCTAACCCTGTCTATGTTTAGTGTGTGATGGGATATTCGGGATCATTTTGAGGCTTGTGGTGTAGAAAGAAATAAATGCAGACTGAAACTGGAGGGAAACTTCCCGAAAAACTGCTTTGTGACGTGTGCATTACACTCACAGTGTTATACCTCTGTTCTCATACAGTGTCGCGGAAACCCTTTTGGAGAAACAGGTGCCAAGTGATATTCGGGAGTATGTTGAAGCCGACAGTTAAAAGGGAAATAGCCTCAGACAAAACATGGAGAGAAGCTTTCTAGGAAACTACTCTGTGATATGTGTAATCATCCCACATGGTTAAAACTTTGTTTACATTACACAGCTTGGAAACTGTCATGGACGAATCCACGAAGGGACCTTCGGCAGCACATTGAGGACTATGGTGGAAAAGGAAATATCTTCAGATAAAAGTGGAAAGAAGTTTCTTGTGAATCTGCTGTTTCCTACATTTATTCACCTCACATAGATGAAGACCCTTACATTAAGCAACTTGGAATCTCCCTCGTTGATGGATTCGTGAAGGGATATTTGGGATCACTTTCGGGCCTATGGAGAAATAGGAACTATAGTCAGATAAAAAGTGGAGAGGAGATTTTGTGAGACTGCTTGCTGTTGTGAGCATTCCATTCAGGGAGTTATACCTTTTTTCTCATAAGGCACAACTTGAACACTGTTCCTGTAAAACCAAAAGAGTGATATTCAGAGCACATTGAAGACTATGGCAAAAAGTGAAATGTCGTCCAAGAAAAAACAGAAAGAAGCACTCGAAGAAACTGCTCTCTGACATGTCCATTCTTTCACAGGGTTATAGACTACTCTACATTTCCCAGTTTGAAAGTCAGTCTTTGAGGGTTCTGCGAAGGGATAGTAATTGGCAACCGTAGGCCTGTGTCGTGCAAGCAAATATATTCCATCGAAAACTGGAGAAAAGCTTTCTGCGCAACTCTTTTGAGATGTTTGCTTTCATCTCATAGAGATAAATCATTCTTTGGATTGCAGAGCTTCAAATCTCTTTCTGTGGAATCTGAGAAAGGACATTTAGAAACACTCTTTAGAACATCCTGAAAAAGAAATAACCTCAGAGATAAACAAGAAGGAAGCTTTCTGTGAAACTGCTCTGTGTCATGTGAATTTCGCACACACAGTTAAGCTTATTTTTTCATTGAGCAGGATCATAACATTGTTTTTGTTTAGTCTGAGAAATGATTTTCAGGAGCGCTTTGAGACTCAGAGTGAAAAAGGAAACCCCTTCAGATAGAAACTGGATAGAAAGTCTCTGAGGAGCTGCTTTGTGACGAGTGCATTCCAATCACAGAAATATACCTTTTTTCTCCTAGGGGATTCCGGAATCTCTTTTGAAGAAAAACCTACCAAGAGACATTCGGGAGTATAGAAACAGCTCTGGTGAAAAAGGAAATATCCTCAGACAAAAACTGGAAAGAATATTTCTGTGAAACTGCTGTGTGTTAGATATATTTATTCATCTCGCATAGTTAAAACTTTTCTTATATTACGTACTTTGCAAACTCCGTCATGCCGGATCTGTGAATGGACATTCGGGAGCACATTCAGGCCAAGGGTGAAAGAGGAGATATCTTCAGATAAAAACTGGATAGAAGCTTTCGTAGAAACTATGTTCTGATGTATGCTTTACATTCTGGGAGATATACCTCTTTTCTCACAAGGCAGTGTTTTAACACTTTTCCTCTGTAAACGAAAAAGTGATATTTCACAGCGCATCGAAGACTATGGCAAATAGTGAAATATACTGAAATAAAATCGAGGAAGAAGCGTTCTAAGAATCTGCTCTCTGATATGTGCATTGACTTCACAGAGTTAATGCTTACTCTATGATGCCCAGTTTCAAAACTCTGTCTTTGAAGAACCTGTGAAGGGATATTTAGTGACGCCCAGAGGCTTGTGGTGAGCAAGGAAACGTCTTCCGACGAAACCTGCAGGGAAACTTTCTGAGCAACTGCTCTGCAAAGTGTGTATTTGTCTCATGGAGTTAAACTCTTCTTTGGATTGAGTAGCTTGAAATTACTGTTTTTGTGGAATCTGAGGAAGGACATTAGGGAACGATATTTAGAACATGGAGAAAGAAATATCCTCAGGTACAATCCAGAAGGAAGCTTTCTGTGAAACTGCTCTGTGTCATCTTAATTCCTCTCGCTCAGTTAAGCCTCTCTTTTCATTGAACAGTTTTCTAACCCTGTGTATGTTTAGCATGTGATGGGATATTCGGGAACAGTTTGAGGCTTCTGGTGAAAAAGGAAATCAGTTCAGAGCGAAACTGGAGAGAAGCTTTCCGAGGAACTGCTTTGTGACGTGTGCATTACACTCACAGTGTTATACCTCTCTTCTCATATAGCGTGGGGGAAAATTTTATGGAGAAACAGGTACCAAGTGATATTCAGGAGCATGTTGATGCAGATGGTGAAAAGGGAAATAGCCTCAGACCTCAACTGGAACGAAGCTTTCTAGGAAACTACTCTATGATATGTGTAATCATCTCACATACATAAAGCTTTCTTTACATTACACAGCTTGGAATCTGTCATGGATGGATCCTGGAAGGGACCTTCGTGGGCACATTCAAGACTATGGTGAAAAATGAAACATCTTCAGATAAAAACTGGAAAGAAGCTTTCTGTGAATCTGCTTTTTGCTATGTTTATTAATCTCACATAGATGAAGCTTTATTTACATTACGCAGCTTGGATAGTCCCTTGTGGATGAATCCGCAAAGGGATATTTGGGATCACATTAGGGCCTATGATGAAATAGGAAATATAGTCAGATAGAAACTGGAGAGAAGCTTTCTGAAAAACTGCTTAGTGACGTGTGCATTCCACTCAGGGAGTTATAACTTTCTTCACATAAGGCACAGTTTGAACAGTGTTCCTGGAAAACAAAAAGATTGATATTCGGAGCACATTGAAGACTATGGCAAAAAGTGAAACATCGTCCAATAAAATACAGAAAAAAGCATTCGAAGAAACTGCCCTCCGACTTCTCTATTCTTTTTAAGAGGGTTAAAGCTTCCTCTACAATTCCGAGTTTGAAAGTCGGTCTTTGAGGGTTCCGCGAAGGGATAGTAAGTGGCAACCAGAGGCCTGTGTCGAGCAATGAAATATCTTCCATCGAAAATTGGAGAGAAGCTTTCTGCGCAACTCTTTTGCGATGTTAGTATTCATCCCATAGAGATAAATCATTCTTTTGACTGAGCCCTTTGAAATCACTGTTTCTGTGGAATCCCATAAAGGACATTTGGAAACGCTCTTTAGAACACCCTGAAAAGGAAATAACGTCCGAGAGAAACCAGAATGAAACTTTTCTTATATTTATGCAGTTTGGAAACTCGGTCATGCATGGATCAGTGAATGGACATTCGGGACCACATTCAGGCCTATGGTGAAAGAGGTGATATCATCAGATAAAAACTGGATAGAAGCTTTCTGAGAAACTACTTTGTGATGTATGCATTCCACTCAGGGAGTTATATCTGTTTTCAGTCAAGGTAGTGTTGGAATACTCTTCTTCTGAAGCCGAAAAAGTGATATTTCGGATTGCATTGAGGACTATGGTGAATAGTGAAATATACTGAAATAAAATCGAGGAAGAATGGTTCCAAGAATCTGCTGGCTGATACATGCATTCACTGCTCAGAGTTAGTGGTTACTCTATGTTTCCCAGTATCGAAACTCTGTCGTTGAATAATCTGTGAAGGGATATTTAGTGATGCCCAGAGGCTTGTGGTGAGAAAGGTAACGTCTTCCGATGAAACCTTGAGAGAAACATTCTGAGCAACTGCTTTGCGATGTGTGTATTCGTCTCAAAGAGTTAAACCATTCTTTGGACTGAGCAGCTTGAAATCACAGTTTTTGTGGCATCTGAGGAAGTACATTGGGGAACGATACTTAGCATATGGAGAAAGAAATATCCTCAGGAAAAATCCAGAAGGAAGCTATCTGTGAAACTCCTCTGTGTTGCCTTAATTATTCTCACTCAGTTAAGCCTCTCTTTTCATTGTGCAGTTTTCAAACCCTGTGTATGTTTAGCATGTGAAGGGATATTCGGGAGCACTTTGAGAATTGCGGTGTAAAAGGAAATGAGTTCAGACTGAAACTGGAGAGAAGCTTTCTGAGGAACTGCTCTGTGACATGTGCATTCCACTCACAGTGTTATAGCTCTCTTCTCATACAGTGTCGGGGAAACCCTTTTGGAGAAACTGGTACCAAGTGATGTTCGGTAGCATGTTGATGGCGATGGTGAAAAGGGGAATAGCTTCAGACAAAATCTGGAAAGAAGCTTTCTAGGAAACTACCCTTTGATATGTGGAATCTTCTCACATAGGTAAAACTTTCTTTACATTACACAGCTTGGAAACTGTCATGGATGGATCCACGAAGGGACCTTCGTGGGCACATTCAAGACTATGGTGAAAAAGGAAACATCTTCAGATAAAAACTGGAAAGAAGCTTTCTGTGAATCTGCTTTTTGCTATGTTTGTTCGTCTCACATAGATGAAGCTTTCTTTACATTACGCAGCTTGGTTAGTCCCTCGTGGATGGATCCGCGAAGGGATATTTGGGATCACATTGGGGCCTATGGTGAAATAGGAAATATAATCAGATAAAAACTGGAGAGAAGCTTTCTGAGAAACTACTTGGTGATGTGTGCATTCCACTCAGGGAGTTATAACTTTCTTCTCAAAGGCACAGTTTGAACTGTGTTCCTGGAAAACTAAAAGAGGGATATTCAGAGTACATTGAAGATTATGGCAAAAAGTGAAATATCGTCCAATAAAAAACAGAAAGGAGCACTCGAAGAAACTGCTCTCTGACTTCTCTATTCTTTCCACAGGTTTAAAGCTTCCTCTTCATTTCCCAGTTTGAAAGTCGGTCTTTGAGGGTTCTTCAAAGGGACAGTAAGTTGCAACCGGAGGCCTGTGTCGAGCAAGGAAATGTCTTACATCGAAAACTGGAGAGAAGCTACCTGCACAATACTTTTATGATGTGTGCATTCATGTCATACAGTTAAAACATTCTTTGGATTGAGCAGTTTGGAATCACTGTTGTTGTGGCATCTGAGGAAGGACATTTGGGAACGATCGTTAGAATATGGAGAAAGGAATATCCTCATGTAAAATTCAGAAGGAAGCTATCTGTGAAACTGCTTTGTGTCATCTTAATTCTTCTCGCTCAGTTAAGTCTCTCTTTTCATTGAGCAGTTTTCTAACACTGTGTATGCTTAGCGTGTGATGGGATATTCGGGAGCACTTTGAGGCTTATGGTGAAAAAGGAAATTTGTTCTGACCGAAAGTGGAGAGAAGCTTTACGAGGAACTGCTTTGTGACGTGTGCATTCCACTCACAGAGTTATACCTCTCTTTCCATACAGCGTAGGGGAAACTCTTTTGGTGAAACAGGTACCAAGTGATACTCAAGGGCCTGCTGATGCTGATGGTGAGAAGCAAAATAGCCTCAGAAAAAAACTGGAAAGAAGCATTCTAGGAAACTACTGTGTGATATGTGCAATTATCTCACATAGATGAAGTTTTCTTTACACAGCTTAGAAACTGTCATGGACGGGTCCACGAAAGTAAATTTGTGAGCACATTCAGGACTATGGTGAAAAAGGAAATATCTCCAGATAAAAATTAGAAAGAAGCACTCTGTGATTCTGCTTTTTTTATGTTTATTCATCTCACATAGATGAAGCTTTTTTTACATTATGCAACTTGGAAACTCCCTCGTGAATGGATCTGCGAAGGGAAATTTGCAATCACATTTGGGCCTATGGTGAAATAGAAATTAGAGTCAGATAAAAACTGGAGAGAAGCTTTCTGAGAAACTGCTTGGTGATGTTAGCATTCCACTCAGGCAGTTATAACTTTTTTCTCACAAGGCACAGTTTGAATACAGTTCCTGCAAAACCAAAAGAGTGATATTCGGAGCACATTGAAGACTATGGCAAAAAGTGAATTGTCTTCCAATAAAAAACAGAAAGGAGCACTCGAGGAAACTGCTCTTTGACATGTCCATTGTTTTCACAGGGTTAAAGCTGACTCTACATTTCCGAGTTTGAAAGTCGTTCTTTGAGGGTTCTGTGAAGTGATAGTAAGTGGCAACCGGAGGCCTGTGTCGAGCTAGGAAATGTCTTCCATCGAAAATTGGAGAGAAGCTTTCTGTGCAATCCTTTTGTGATTTTTGTGTTCATCTCATAGAGTTAAATCATTCTTTGCATTGAGCAATTTGAAATCACTGTTTCTGTGGAATCTGAGAAAGGACATTTGGAAACACTCTTTAGAATATCCTGAAAAAGAATAACCTCAGAGCGAAACCAGAAGGAAGCTTTCTGTGAACCTTCTCTGTGTCATGTCAATTCCACTCAATAGTTAAGCTTCTCTTTTCATTGAGCAGTATCATAACACTGTTTTTTTTTTTTTTTTTTTTTTTTAGTATGAGAAGGGATAGTCAGGTGTGCTTTGAGACTTGCGATGAGAAACGGAAGGTCTTCAGATAAAAACTGGAGAGAAGCTTTCTGAGGAGCTGCTTTGTGACATCTTCATTCCACTCCCAGAAATATACCTTTTTTCTCCTAGAGGATTCAGGAATCCCTTTTGGAGAAAGAGCTACCAAGGGACATTTATGAGTATAGGGACGACTACGGTGAAAAAGGAAATATCCTCAGACAGAAACTGCAAAGAAAATTTCTGTGAAACTGCTTTGTGTTAGATATATTTATTCATCTCACATAGTTAAAACTTTTCTTATATTTACGCAGTTTGGAAAATCGGTCATGCACAGATCAGTGAATGGACATTCGGGAGCACATTCAGGCCTATGGTGAAATAGGAGATATCTTCAGACAAAAACTGGATAGAAGCTTACTGAGAAACTACTTTGTGAGGTATGCATTCCACCCAGGGAATTATATCTGTTTTCAAAGAAGGCAATGTTTGAACAGTGTTCCTCTGAAACCAAAAAAGTGATATTTTGGAGCACATTGAGGACTACAGCAAATAGTGAAATATACTGAAATAAAATTGAGGAAGAAAAGTTCCAAGAATCTTCTCTCTGATATGTGCATTCACTTGACAAAGGTAATGCTTACTCTATGTTTCCCAGTCTTGAAACTCTGTCGTTGAAGAATCTGTGAAGAGATATTTAGTGACGCCCAGAGGCTTGTGGTGAGCGAAGAAACGTCTTCCGATGAAACCTTCAGAGAAACATTCTGAGCAACTGCTTTGCGACGTGTATATTCGTCTCAAAGAGTTAAACCATTCTTTCAATTGAGCAGCTTGAAATCACTGTTGTTGTGGCATCTGAGGAAGGACTTTTGGGAACGATCCTTAGAATATGGAGAAAAAAATATCCTCAGGTAAAATCCAGAAGGAAGCTTTCTGTGAAACTGCTCTGTGTCATCTTAATTCTTCTCACTCAGTTTAGCCTCTCTTTTCATTGAGCAGTTTTCTAACCCTGTGTATGCTTAGCGTGTGATGAGATATGCAGGAGCACTTTGAGGCTTCGGTGTAAAAGGAAATAAGTTTAGACCGAAACTGGACAGAAGCTTTCCGAAGAACTGCTTTGTGACATGTGCATTCCACTCACAGTGTTATACCTCTCTTCTCATACAACATTGGGGAAACCCGTTGGGAGAAACAGGTACCAAGTGATATACAAAAACATGTTGATGTCAATGGTGAAAAGGGAAATAGCCTCAGACACAAAATGGAAAGAAGTTTTCTAGGAAACTACTCTGTGATATGTGTAATAATTTCACATAGATAAAGCTTTCTTTCAATTACACAGCTTGGAAAAGTGTCATGGACGGATCCACGAAGGGACATTCAGGAGTACATTTAGGACTATGGTGAAAAAGGAAATATCTTCAGATAAAACTGGAAAGAAGCTTTCTGTGAATCTGCTTTTTGCTGTGTATTCATCTCATACGGATGAAGTTTCTTTGCATTATGCAACTTGGAAAATACCTCGTGGATATATCCACGAGGGATATTTGGGATCACATTCTGGCCTATGGTGAAATAGGAAATATAGTCAGATAAAAACTGGAGAAAACCTTTCGGAGAAACTGATTGCTGTTGTGAGCATTCCACTGAGGGAGTTATATCTTTTTTCTTATAAGGTACAGCATGAACACTGTTCCTGTATAACCAAAAGATTGATATTTGGAGCACATTGAAGACTATGGCAAAAACTGAAATGTCATCCAATAAACAATGGAATGAAGCACTCGAAGAAACTGCTCTCTGACATGTCCATTCTTTTCACAGGGTTAAAGCTTCCTCTACATTTCCCAGGTTGAAAGTCGTTCTTTGAGGGTTCTGTGAAGGGATAGTAAGTGGCAACCGGAGGCCTGTGTCGAGCAAGGAAATGTCTTCCATCGAAAATTGAAGAAAAGCTTTCTGTGCAACACTTTTGTGATGTTTGTATTCATCTCATAGAGTTGAATCATTTTTTGGATTGAGCAGGTTGAAATCGCTGTCTCGGTGGAATCTGAGAAAGGACATTTGGAAACGCTCTTTAGAATATCCTGAAAAAGAAATAACCTCAGAGAGAAACCAAAAGGAAGCTTTCTGTGAAACTGCTCTTTGTCACGTGAATTTCTCTCAGAAAGTTAAATTTCTCTTTTCATTGAGCAGTATCAAGACACTGAATATGTTTATTCTGAGAAGGGATATTGAGGAGTGCTTTGAGACTCACGGTGAGAAAAGAAACGCCTTCAGAAAGAAAGAGGAGAAAAGCTTTCTGAGGAGCTACTTTGCGACGTGTGAATTCCAGTCACAGAAATATACCTTTCTTCTCCTAGAGGATTCTGGAATCCCTTTTGGAGAAAAAGCTCGCAAGAGACATTGGGAGTATAGGGATGGCTATGGTGAAAAAGGAAATATCCTCAGACAAAAACTGGAAAGAAGACTTCTGTGAAACTGCTTTGTGTTAGATATATTTCTTAATCTCACATAGTTAAAACCTTTTTATATTACGCAGTTTGGAATCTCGCGCATGCACAGATCTGCGAAGGGACATTCAGGAGAACATTCAGCCCGATGGTGAAATAGGAGATATCTTCAGTTAAAAACTGGAGAGAAGCTTTCTGAGAAACTATTTTGTGATGTATGCATTCCAGTCAGTCCGTTTACCTCTTTTCTCACAAGGCAGTGTTTGAATACTGTTCCTGTGAAACCGAAAAATTGATATTTCGGTACACATTGAGGACTATGGTGAATAGTGATATATACCTAAATAAAATCGAGGAAGAAGCATTGCAAGAATCTGCTCTCTGATATGTGCATTCACTTCACAGTGATAATGCTTACTCTATATTGCCCAGTTTTGAAACCCTGTCTTTGAAGAATCTGTGAAGGGATATTTAGTGACTCCCAGAGGCTTGTGGTGAGCAAGGTAACGTCTTCCCATGAAACCTGCAGAGAAAATTTCTGAACAACTGCTTTGTGATGTGTGTATTCGTCTCATAGAGTTAAACCATTCTTTGTAATGAGCAGCTCCAAATGTTTGTTTTTGTGGCTTTTGAGGAAGGACATTTGGGAACCATCCTTGGAATATGGAGAAAGCAATATCCTCAGGTAAACTCCAGAAAGAAACTTTCTGTGAAACTGCTCTGTGTCGTCTTAATTCCTCTTGCTCGGTTAAGCCTCTCTTTTCATGGAGCAGTTTTCTAACCCTTTGTGTGTTTTGTGAGCAATGGGATACTAGGGAGTGCTTTGAGCCTTGCGGTGTAAAATAAAATATGTTCAGAGCAAAACTGGAGAGAAGCTTTCGAGGAACTGCCTTGTGACGTGTGCATTCCACTTATAGTGTTATACCTCTCTTCTCATACAGCGTCAGTGAAACTCTATTGGAGTAACCGGTACCAAGTGATATTTGGGAGCATGTTGATGCCGATGGTGAAAAGGGAAATAATCTCAGACCAAAACTGGAAAGAAGCTTTCTAAGAAACTACTCTTTGAGATGTGCAATCATCTCACATACATAAACCTTTCTTTAAATTATGCAGCTTTGAAACTATCATGGACGGATCCACGAAGGGACCTTTGGAGCACAATCAGGACTATGGTGGCAAAGGAAATATCTTCAGATAAAAACTGGAAAGAAGCTTTCTGTGAATCTGCATTTTGCTATTTTTATTCATCTCACATAAATGATGCTTTCTTTACATTACGCAGCTTGGAAACTCCCTCCTGAATGGATCCGCAAAGGTATACCTGGGATCGCTTACGGGCCTATGGTGAAACAGGAAATTTCGTCAGATAAAAACTGGAGAGAAGCTTTCTGAGAAACTCCTTGGTGATGTGAGCATTCCACTCAGGTATTGTAACTTTCTTCTCATAAGGCACAGGTTGAACACTGTTCCCATAAAACCAAAAGAGTGGTATTTGGAGCACATTGAAGACTATGGCAAAAAGTGACATGTCGTCCAATATAAAACAGAAAGAAGCACTCGAAGAAACTGTTCTCTGACATGCAAATTCTTTACACAGAGTTAAAGCTGACTCTACATTTCCCAGTTTGAAAGTCGTTCTTTGAGGGTTTGCAAAGGGATAGTAAATGGCAACCCGAGGCCTGTGTTGAGCAAGGAAATGTCTTCCATCGAAAACTGGAGAGAAGCTTTCTGCACAACACTTTTGAGATGTTTGTATTCATCTCATAGAGTTAAATCATTCTTTGGATTGAGCAGTTTGAAGTCACTCTTTCTGTGGAATCTGAGAAAGGACATTTGAAAAGGCTCTTTAGAACATCCTGAAAAAGAAATAATCTCAAAGATAAACAAGAAGGAAGCTTTCTGTGAAACTGCTCCATGTGACATTAATTCCGCTCACACAGTTAAGTTTCTCTTTTCGTAGAGCAGTATCATAACACTGCTTTTGTTTATTCTGAGAAGGGATTTTCAGGAGAACGTTGAGACTCACGATGAGAAAGGAAACGTCCTCAGATAAAAACTGGAGAGATGCTTTCTGAGTAGCTTCTTTCTGATGTGTGCATTCCACTCTCAGAAATATACCTTTCTTATGCTAGAGGATTCCGGATTCCCGTTCAGAGAAAAAGCTACCAAGATGCATTCGGGAGTATAGGGATGGCTATGGTGAAAAAGGAAATATACTCAGACAAAAACTGGAAAGAAAATTTCTGTAATACTGCTTTGTTTTAGATATATTTATTAATCTCACATAATAAAAATTTTTCTTATATTATACAGTTTGCAAACTCTGTCATGCACGGATCCATGAAGGGACATTCAGGAGTATATTCAGGCCTATGGTGAAAGAGGAGATATCTTCAGATAAAAACTGGATGGAAGCTTTCTGAGAAGCTACTTTGTGATGTACGCATTCTATTCAGGGATTTATACCTCTTTTATCACAAATCAGTGTGTAAACACTGTTCCTGTGAAACCGAAAAAATGATATTTCAGAGTGCTTTGAGGACTATGGCGAATAGTGAAATACACTGAAATAAAATCGAGGAAGAAGCGTTCCAAGAATCTGTTCTCTGATATGTGCATTCACTTCACAGAGTTAATGGTTACTCTATGTTGATCAGTTTTGAAACTCTGTCTTTGAAGAATCTGTGAAGAGATATTTAGTGAAGCTCGGAGGCTTGTGGTGAGCAAGGACACGTCTTCTGATGAAACCTGCAGAGATACTTTCTGAGCAACTGCTTTGTGATGTGTGTATTCATCTCATAGAGTTCAACCTTTCTTTGGATTGAGCAGCTTGAAATCAATGTGTTGGTGGAATCTGAGGAAGGACATTAGGGAACGAACCTTAGAACACGGTGAAACAAATATCCTCAGGTAAAATCCAGAAGGAAGCATTCTGTGAAAGTGCTCTGTGTCGTCTTAATTCCTCTCACTAAATTAAGCCTCTCTTTTCATTGAGTAGTTTTCCAACCCTGTGTTTGTTTAGGGTGTGATGGAATATTTGGGAGCACTTTGAGGCTTACAGTGAAAAAGGAAATATGTTCAGACCAAAACTGGGGAGAAGCTTTCCGAGGAACTGCTTTGTGACGTGTGCATATCACTCACAGTGTTATACCTCTGTTCTCATACAGCGTCGGGGAAACCCTTTTGAAGAAACATGTAACAAGTGATATTCAGGAGCATGTTGATACCGAAGGTGAAAAGGGAAATAGCCTCAGTCAAAAATTGGAAAGAAGATTTCCAGGAAACTGCTCTGTGATACGTGTAATCATCTCACATAAATAAAGCTTTCTATACATTACGCTGCTTGGAAACTGTCATGGACGGACCCACGAAAGGACACAGCACATTCAGGACTATGGTGAAAAAGGAAATATCTTCAGATAAAAACTGGAAAGAAGCTTTATATGAATATGCTTTTTGCTATGTTTTTTCATCTCATATAGATGCAGCTTTCTTTACATCATGCAGCTGGCAACTCCCTGGTGGATGGATCTGCAAAGGGATTTTTGGGATCGCATTCGGGCCTATGGTGAAGTAAGAATTATACTCAGATAAAAACTGGAGAGAAGATTTCTGAGAAACTGCTAGGTGATGTGAGCATTCCACTCAGGGAGTTATAACTTTCATCTCATAAGGCACAGTTTGAACACTATTCCTGTAAAACCAAAAGAGTGATATTCGGAGCACATTGAAGACTATGGCAAAAAGTGAATTGTCGTCCAATAGAAAACAGAAAGACGCACTCAAGGAAACTACGCTCTGACATGTCCATTCTTTTCACAGGGTTAAAGCTTACTCTACATTTCTGAGTTTGAAAGTCGTTCTTTGAGGGTTCTGTGAAGGGATAATAAGTGGCAGCCGGAGGCCTGTGTCAAGCAAGGAATTGTCTTCCATCGAAAACTGGAGAGAAGCTTTCTGCACAACTCCTTTGTGATGTTTGTATTCATCTCATGGAGTTAAATCATTCTTTGGATTGAGCAGTTTGAAATCACTCTTTCTGTGGAATATGAGAAAGGACATTTGGAAACACTCTTTAGAATATCCTGAAAAAGAAATAACCTCAGAGAGGAACCAGAAGGAGGCCTTCTGTGAAACTGCTCTGTGTTCTGTGAACTCTGCTCACACAGTTAAGCTTCTCTCTTCGTTGAATGGTATCATAACACTGTTTTTGTTTAGTCTCAGAAGGGATATTAAGGAGCATTTGAGACTCACAGTGAGAAAAAAAAATGTCTTCAGATAGAAACTGGAGAGAAACTTTCTGAGGATCTACTTTGTGATGTGTGCATTCCACTCACAGAAATATACCTTTCTTCTCCCAGAGGTTTCTGGAATCCCTTTTGGAGAAAGAGCTAGCATGAGACATTCGGGAGTATAGGGAGGGCTATGGTGAAAAAGGAAATATCCTCAGACAGAAACTGGAAAGAAGATTTCTGTGAAACTGCTCTGTGTTAGATATATTTATTCATCTTGCATAGTTAAAACTTTTCTTGTATTACGCACTTTGAAAATTCCGTCATGCACAGATCCGCGAAGGGATATTTGGGAGCACCTTCAGACCTCCAGTGAAAGAGGAGATATCTTCAGATAAAACTGGATAGAAGCTTTCTGAGAAACTACTTTGTGATGTATGCATTCCTCTCAGGGAGTTTTAAATCTTTTCTCACAAGGCAGCGTTTGAACACTGTTCCTGTGAAACTGAAAATATGATAATTCGGAGCATCTTGAAGACTATGGTGAATAGTGAAATATACTGAAACAAAATCGAGGAAGAATCGTTCCAAGAATCTGCTCTCTGATATGTGCATTCACTTCACAGTGTTAATGCTTACTCTATCTTACCCAGATTCGAAACCCTGTCCTTGAAGAATCTGTGAAGTGATATTTATTGACGCCCAGAGGCTTGTGGTGAGCAAGGAAAAGATTTTGATGATATCTGCAGAGAAACTTTCAGAGCAACTGCTTTGCCATGTGTGAATTCGTCTCATAGAGTTAAGCCATTCTTTTGATTGAACAGTTCGAAATCACTGTTTTTGAGGAATGTGAAAAATGACATTGGGGAACGATGCTTAGATGATGGAGAAAGAAATATCCTCAGGTAAAATCCAGAAGGAAGCTTTCTGTGAAACTGCTCTGTGTCGTCTTAATTCCTCTCGCTCAGTTATGTCTCCCTTTTCATTGAGCAGTTTTCTGACCCTGTGTATGTTTAGCATGTGATGGGATATTCGGGAGCACTTTTAGGCTTATGGTGAAAAAGGAAATATGTTCAGACCGAAACTGGAGAGAAGCTTTCCGAGGAATTTCTTTGTGACCTGTGCATTCCACTCACAGTGTTTTACCTCCCTTCTCATACAGCATCGGGGAAACCCTTTATAAGAAACAGGTACCAAGTGATATTCGGGAGCATGTTGTCGCCATTGGTGACAAGGGAAATAGCCTCAGACCAAAACTGGAAAGAACCTTTCTAGGAAACTACACTGTGATATGTGTATTCATCTCACATAGATAAAGCTTTCTTTACATTACGCAGCTTGGAAACTGTCATGGATGGATCCACGAAGGGAGCTTCGGGAGCACATTCAGGACTATGGTGAAAAAGAAAATATCTTCAGATAAAATCTGTAATGAAGCTTTCTGTGAATCTGCTTTTTGCCATTTTTTTATCTCCCATAAATGAAGCTTTCTTTACATTACACAGCTTGGAAACTCCCTCGTGGATGGATCTGCGAACTGAAATTTGGGATCACATTCGGGCCAATGTGAAATAGGAAATGTTGTCAGATAAAAATTGGAGAGAAGCTTTTTGAGAAACTGCTTGGTGATATGAGCATTCCACTCAGAGAGTTTAACTTTATTCTCATATAACACAGTTTGAACACTGTTCCTTAAAAAGCAAAAGAGTGATACTGGAACCATATTGTAGACTATGGCAAAAAGTGAAATGTCGTCCAATGAAAAGCAGAAAGAAGCAGCTGAAGAAACTGCTCTCTGACATGTCCATTGTTTTCACAAGATTAAAGCTTACTATACGTTTCCCAGTTTGAAAGTCGGTCTCTGAGGGTTCTGCCAAGTGATAATAAGTGTCAACCAGAGGCCTGTGTCGAGCAAGGAAATGTCTTGCATCGAAAATTGGAGAGAAGTTTTCTGTGCAACTCTTTTGTGATGTTTGTATTCATCTCATAGAGTTAAATCATTCTTTGGATTGAGCAGATTGAAGTCACTCTTTCTGTGGAATCTGAGAAAGGACATTTGGAAACGCTCTTTAGAATATCCTGAAACAGATATAACCTCAGAGAGGAACAAGAAGGAAGCTTTCTGTGAAAATGTTCTGTGTCACGTGAATTCTGGTCACACAGTTAAGCTTCTCTTTTCATAGAGCAGTATCATAACACTGTTTCTTTTAGTCTGTGAAGGGATATTCTGGAGTGCTTTGAGGCTTATGGTGAGAAACTAAACATCTTCAGATAGAAAGTGGAGAGAACATTTCTGAGGTGATGCTTCATGACGTGTTCATTCCACTCACAGAAATATACCTTTCTGCTCACACAGGATTCCGGAATCTCTTTTGGAGAAAAAGCTACCAAGAAACATTCGGGAGTATAGGGATGGCTCTGGTGAAAAAGAAAATATCCTCAGACAAAAACTGAAAAGGAGATTTCTGTGAAACTACTTTGTGTTAGGTATATTTATACATCTCGCACAGCTAAAACTTTTCTTCTATTATGCAGTTTGCGAACTCCGTCATGCACGGATACGCGAAGGGGCATTAGAGAGCACATTCAGGCCTATGGTGAAAGAGAAGATATCTTCAGATAAAAACTGGATAGAAGCTTTCTGAGAAACTGCTTTCTGATGTATGCATTCCAGTCAGGGAGTTATACCTTTTTGCTCACAAGACAGTGTTTCAACCCTTTTCCTGTGAAACCGAAAAAGTGATTTTTCGGAGCGCACTGAAGATTATGGCAAATAATGAAATATACGGAAATAAAATCCATGAAAAAGCATTCCAAGAATCTGCTCTCTGATATGTGCATTCACATCACAGATGTAATGGTTACTCTATGGTGCCCAGTTTCGAAACTCTGTCTTTGAAGGATCATGGAAAGGATATTTCGTGATGCTCGGAGGCTTGTGGTGAGCAAAGAAATGTCTTTTGATGAAAATTGCAGAGAAACTTTCTGAGCAACTGCTTTGCAATGTGTGTATTCATCTCATAGAGTTAAACCATTCTTTGAATTGAGCATTTTGAAATCACTGTTTGTGTAGCATCTGAAGAAGGACATTTAGGAACGATCCTTGGAATACGGAGAAAGAAATATCCTCAGGTAAAATCCAGAAGGAAGCTTTCTGTGTAACTGCTGTGTGTCGTCTTAATTCCGCTTGCTCAGTTAAGCCTCTCTTTTCATTGAGCAGTATTCCAACCCTGTGTTTATTTAGGGTGTGATGGGTTATTCGGGAGCATTTTGAGGCTTCCGGTGGAAAAGAAATATGTTCAGACCGAAACTGGAGAGCAGCTTTCTGAGGAACTGCTTTGTGACGTGTGCATTCCACTCATAGTATTATTACTCTCCTCTCAGACAGTGTTGGGGAAACACTTCTGGAGAAAAGGTACCAAGTGATATTCGGGAATATGTTGATTCCGATGGTGAAAAGGGAAATAGCCTCAGACAAAAACTGGAAAGAAGCTTTCTAGGAAACAACTCTATGATACGTGTAATAATCTCACCTAGATAAAGCTTGCTTTACATTACAAACTTGCAAACTGTCATGGATGGATCCACGAAGGGACCTTCGGGAGCACATTCAGGACTATGGTGAAAAAGGAATTATCATCAGATAAAAACTGCAAAGAAGCTTTCTGTGAATCTACTTTTTGCTGTCTTTATTCATCTCACATAAGTGAAGCTTTTGTTACATTACACAGCTTGGAATCTCCCTCGTGGATGGATCCATGAAGGGATATTTGGGATCACATTCAGGCCTCAGGCCTGTGGGGAACTAGGAAATACAGTCAGATAAAAACTGGAGAGAAGCTTTCTGAGAAGCTGCTCTTAGATGTGTGAATTGCCCTCAGGGAGTTATAACTTTCTTTTCATAAGGCACCGTTTGACCACTGTTCCTGTAAACCTAAAAGAGTGATATTCGGAGCACTTTGTAGACTATGGCAAAAAGTGAAATGTCATCCAATAAAATAGAGAAAGAAGCACTCGAAGAATCTGCTCTCTGCCATGTCCATTCTTTTCACAGGATTAAAACTTACTCTACATTTCCGAGTTTGGAAGTCGGTCTTTCAGGGTTCTGCAAAGGGATAATAAGTGGCAAACGGAGGCCTGTGTCAAGCAAGCTAATGTCTTCCATCGAAAATTGGAGAGAAGCTTTCTGCGCAACTCTTTGGTGATGTTTGTATTCATTTCATAGAGTTAAATCAGTCTTTGGATTGAGCAGTTTAAAATCACTGTTTTTGTGGAATCTGAGAAAGGACATTTGGTAATGCTTTTTAGAATATCCCCAAAAAGAAATAACCTCAGATAGAAATCAGAAGGAAGCTTTCTGTGAAACTAGTCTGTGTCACCTGAATTCCGCTCAAACAGTTAAGCTTCCCTTTTCATTGAGCAGTATCATGACACTGTTTTTGTTTAGTCTGCAAAGGGATATTCAGGAGCACCTTGAGGGTTACGGTGAGACAGGAAACGTCTTCAGATACAAACTGGAGAGAAGCTTTCTGAGGATCTGCTTTGTGCCGTGTGCATTCCACTCACAGAAACATACCTTTCTTTTCATAGAGGATTCCAGAATCCCTTTTGGAGAAAAAGCTACCAAGAGACACTCGGGAGTATAGGGAGAGCTATGTTGAAAAAGGAAATATCTTCAGGCAGAAACTGGAAAGAAGATTTCTGTGAAACTGCTTTGTGTTAGATATATGTATTCATCTCGCATAGTTAAAACTTTTCTTATATTACACAATTTGGAAACTCCATCATGCACGGATCTGCGAAGGGACATTCCAGAGCACATTCAGGCCTACGGTGAAAGAGGAGATATCTTCACATAAACACTGAATAGAAGCTTTCTGAATGCATACACACTTTGTGATGTATGCATTCCACTCAGGGAGTTATACCACTTCTCTCACAAGGCAGCGTTTGAACACTCTTCTTGTAAAACCGAAAAAGTGATATTTTGGAGCGCATTGAGGACTATGGCGAATAGTGAAATATGCTGAAATAAAATCGAGGAAGAAGCGTTCCAAGAATCTACTCTCTGATATGTGCATTCCCATCACCGAGTTAATTCTTACTCCATGTTGCCCCGTTTCGGAGGTCTGTCTTTGAAGCATCTGTGAAGGAATATTCAGTGATGCCCGGAGACTTGTGGTGAGCAAGGTAACGTCTTCCGATGAAACCTGCTGAGAAACTCTCTCAGCAACTGCTTTGCGATGTGTGTATTCGTATCATAGAGATAAACCATTCTTTACATTGAGCAGCTTGAAATCACTGTTTTTGTCGAATCTGAGACAGGACATTTGGGAACGATCCTTAGAATAGGGAGAAAGGAATATCCTCAGGTGAAATCCAAAGGAAGCTTTCTGTGAATCTGCTCTGTGTCGTCCCAATTCCTCTCGTTCAGTTAAACCTCTCTTTTCAGAGAGCAGCTTTCTAACCATGTGAATGTTTTGCGTGTGATGGGATATTCAGGAGCACTTTGATGCTTGACTTCTAAAAGGAAATATGTTCAGACCGAAACTGAAGAGAAGCTTTCCGAGGAACTGCTTTGTGACGTGTGCATTCCATTCACAGTGTTGTACCACTCTTCTAATACCGTGTTGGTGAAACCCTTTTGGATAATCAGGTACTAAGTGATATTGGGGAGCATGTTGATGCCGATGGTGAAAAGGGAAATAGCCTCAGAAAAAAATGGAAATAATCTTTCTAGGAAACTACTCTGTGATATGTGTAACCATCTCACATACATAAAGCTTTATTTACATTACGCAGCTTGGAAACTGTCATGGATGAATCCATGAAGGGACATATGGGAGCACATTCTGGACTATGGTGAAGAAGGAAATATCTTCATATAAAAACTGGAAAGAACTTTTCTGTGAATCTGTTTTTTTGCTAGGTTTATTCATCTCACATAGGCGAACCTTTCTTTACATTATGCAGATTGGAAACTCCCTCGTGGATGGATCCACGAAGGGATATTTGGGATCACATTCGGGCCTATGCTGAAATAGGAAATAGAGTCAGATAAAAACTGAAGAGAAGCTTTCTGAAACACTGCTTGATGATGTGAGCATTCAACTCAGGGAGTTATAACTTTCTTCTCACAAGGCACAGTTTGAACACTGTTCCTGTAAAACCAAAACTGTGATATTCGGAGCACATTGAAGACTATGGCAAAATGTGAAATCACGTCCAATAAAAAACAGAAAGAAGCACTCAAAGAAAGTGCTTTCTGACGTTTCCATTCTTTTCATAGGGTTAAATCTTACTCTGCATTTCCCAGTTTGTAAGTCGGTCCTTGAGGGTTCCGCGAAGGGATAGTAAGTGGCAACTGGGGGCGTGTTTGGAGCAAGAAAATGCCTTCCATCAAAAACTCGAGAGAAGCTTTCTGCGTAACTCTTTTGTGATGTTAGTATTCATCTCATAGAGTTAAATCATTCCTTGGATTGAGCAGTTTGAAATCACTGTTTCTGTGGAATTTGAGAAAGGACATTTGGAAACGTTCTTTGGAACATTCTAAAAAAGAAATAATCTCAAAGATAAACAATAAGGAAGCTTTCTGTGAAACTGCTTTGTGTCACGTGAATTCCGCTCACACAGTTAAGCTTCCCTTTTGATAGAGCAGTACCATAACACTGTTTTTGTTTATTCTGAGAAGGGATTTTCATGAGCACTTTGAGACTCACGGTGAGAAAAGGAACATTTTCAGATCGAAACTGGAGAGAAACTTTGTGAGGAGCTGCTTTGTGACGTGTGCATTCCAATCACAGAAATATACCTTTCTTCTCCTAGGGGATTCCAGAAAAAATCCAGAAGGAAGCTTTCTGTGAAACTTCTCTGTCTCATCTTAATTCTTCTCGCTCAGTTAAGCCTCTCTTTTCATTGAGTAGTTTTCTAACCCTGTGTATGTTTAGCGTGTGATGGGATATTCGGAAGCACTTTGAGCCTTACGGTGCAAAAGGAAATATGTTCTGACCAAAAGTGGAGAGAAGCTTTCCGAGGAACTGCTCTGTGATGTGTGCATTCCACTCACAGTGTTATACCTCACTTCTCATACAGCATCGGTGGAACCCTTTTGGAGAAACAGGTTCGAAGAGATATTCAGGAGCTTGTTGATGTGGTTGGTGGAAAGGGAAATAGCCTCAGACAGAAACTGGAAAGAAGCTTTCTAGGAAACCTCTCTGCAATCTGTGTAATAATCTCACATAGATAAAGCTTTCTTTACACTATGCAACTTGGAAACTCTCATGGACGGATCCACGAAGGGACCTTTGGGAGCGCATTTAGGACTATAGTGAAAAAGGAAATACCTTCAGATAGAAACTGGAAAGAAATTTTATGTGAATCTGCTTTTTGCTATGTTTATTCATCTTACATAGATGAAGCTTTCTTTACATTACGCAGCTTGGAATCTCCCTCGTGGGTGGATCCACTAAGGGACATTTGGGATCACATTCAGGCCTAAGGTGAAATAGGAAATATAGTCAGATAAAAACTGGAGAGAAGCTATCTGAAAAACTGCTTTGTGATGTGTGCATTCCACTCAGGAAGTTAAAACTTTCTTCTAATAAGGCACAGGTTGAACACTGTTCCTGTAAAACCAAAAGAGTGAGATTCGGAGCACATTGAAGACTATGGCAAAAAGTGAAATGACGTCTAATAAAAAACAGAAAGAGGCACTCGAAGGAAGTGCTGTCTGACATGTGCATTGTTTCATAGGGTTAAAACTTACTCTGCATTTCCCAGGTTGAATGGTGGTCTTTAAGGTTTCCACGAAGGGCTAGTAAGTGACAAACGAAGGCCTGTGTCGAGGAAGAAAATGTCTTCCATCGAAAACTGGAGAGAAGCTTTTGCGCAACTCTTTTGTGATGTTTGTATTCACCACATAGAGTTAAATCATTCCGTGGATGGAGCAGTTTGAAATCATCGTTTCTGTGGAATTTGAGAAAGGACATTTGGAAACGGTCTTTAGAATATCGTGAAAAAGAAATAACCTGAGAGAGAAAACAGAAGGAAACTTTCTGTGGAACTGCTCTGTGTCATGTGAATTCCGCTCACACACTTAAGTTTCTCTTTTCATTGTGCAGTATCATAACACTGTGTTTGTTTAGTCTGATAAGGGATATTCAGGAGTGCTTTGAGACTCATGGTAAGAAAAGAAACGTCTTCAGAAATAAACTGGAGTAAAGCTTTCTGAGGAACTGCTTTGTGACGTGTGCATTGCACTCACAAAAATATACCTTTGTGCTCCTAGAGGATTCCAGAATCCCTTTTGGAGAAAAAGCTACCAAGAGACATTCGGGAGTATAGGGATGACTATGGTGAAATAGGAAATATCCTGAGACAAATACTGGAAAGAAGATTCCTGTGAAACTGCTTTTTGTTAGATACATATATTTAACTCACACAGTTAAAACTTGTCTTATATTACACAGTTTGGAAACTCCGTCATGCACGGATTCTCGAAGGGAAATTCTGGAGCACATTCAGGCCTATGGAGAAAGAGGTGATATATTCAGATAAAAATTGGATAGAATCTTTCTGAGAAACAATATTGTGATGTATACATACCACTCAGGGAGTTATACCACTGTACTCACAAGGCAATGTTTGAACACTGTTCCTTTGAAACTGAAAAAGTGATATTGCAGAGTGCAGTGTGGAGTATGGCGAATAGTGAAATATACTGAAATAAAATCGGGGAAGAAGCGTTCCAAAAATCTGCTCTTTGAAATGTGCATACACTTCACAGACTTAATTCTTACCTATGTTGCGCAGTTTGGAAACGCTGTCTTTGAATAATCTGTGAAGGTATATTTAGTGACACCCGGAGGCTTGTGATGACCAAGGAAACGTTCTCCGATGAAACCTGCAGAGAAACATTCTGAGCAACTGCTTTGCAATGTGTGTATCCGTCTCGTAGAGTTAAACCTTTCTTTGGATTGAGCAGCTTGAAATCACTGTTTT
>NW_022292398.1:0-4218 GCF_002776525.5 Piliocolobus tephrosceles | reverse complement strand
ACTGGATTAAGAAAATGTGGCACATATACACCATGGAATACTATGCAGCCATAAGAAAGGATGAGTTTGCGTCCTTTGTAGGGACATGGATGCAGCTGGAAACCATGATTCTTAGCAAACTACCACAGGAAGAGAAAACCAAACACCACATGTTCTCACTCATAGGTGGGAACTGAACAATGAGATCACTTGTACTCGGGAAGGGGAACATCACACACTGGGGCCTATCATGGGGAGGGGGAAGGGGGGAGGGATTGCATTGGGGAGTTATACATGATATAAATGATGAATTGATGGGTGCTGACGAGTTGATGGGTGCATCACACCAACATGGCACAAGTATACATATGTAACAAACCTGTACGTTATGCACATGTACCCTAGAACTTAAAGTATAATAAAAACAAAAAATTTTTAAAAAAATTAAAAATAAAATAAAATAAAATAAAAATAAAAATATTCACACTCTGAAAACAGAATAATAGCACCTGCCCTCTGATTACCCAAGAGTGGCTTTGTGAATATTAATATGAATACAAAAATAGTTACACAGATTTTAAGTATTTGCCATTCAATAAATATTTACTAAGCATCAAGATGTGCATGGCCTTTCACTCATCTGGAGATCTCGAGGTAATCCCCTGCCCTTGTGTATTTCATAGCTATTTGGGAGACAGACATAAGTAAATTGGCATTAGTTACAAGATGATGTGAAGATGTCTTTGCTGCTGCCTTCTCCCCTACTGGAAGAACCCAAAGGTAAGAAAGACAAGGTCAGGTGGGGCGCGGTGGCTCAAGCCTGTAATCCCAGCACTTTGGGAGGCTGAGGCGGGCGGATCATGAGGTCAGGAGATCAAGACCATCCTGGCTAACACAGTGAAACTCCGTCTCTACTAAAAATAAGAAAAAAAATTAGCTGAGCATGGTGGCAGGTGCCTGTAGTCTCAGCTACTCGGGAGGCTGAGGCAGGAGAAAGGCGTGAACTCGGTAGGCAGAGCTTGCAGTGAGCTAAGATCACGGCACTGCACTCCAGCCTGGGCAACAGAGCGAGACTCCGTCTCAAAAGAAAAATACAAAAATTTAGCCAGACGTGGTGGGGGGGTGCCTGTAATCCTAGCTACTCGGGAGGCTGAGGCAGAAGAATGACTTGAATCCAGGGGGTGGAGGTTGCAGTGAGCTGAGATCATGCCACTGCATTCCAGCCTGGGCAACAGAGTGAGACCTCCTTCTCAAAAAAAAGAAAAAAAAAAGAAAAATTCAAAAAATCAGCCAAAAGTTGTGGGGGTTGCCTGTAATCCTAGCTACTCAGGAGGCTGAGGCAGGAGAATCGTTTGAACCCAGGAGGCGGAGGTTGTAGTGAGCAGAGATGGCGCCATTACACTCCAGCCTGGGGGATAAAGTGAGACTCCATTTCAAAAAAAAAAAAAAGAAAAGAAAAGAAAAACAAACAGAAGGTCAAACCTGATCATTACTAGAGAACCAAAGAAAGGCTTAGCAACAAAAGGGCCCAGGTGGGAACGAATTGTTTAAAAGGAACAGTTAGACCTCACAGGCCACATTGATTCCACATTTTTAGGTGACCACATCCTGTCTACTCCCCAACACCCACGCGCACGCGCGCACACACACACACACACACACACACACTTTAGGTTTATTTTATAGAGAAAAAGAACCAGAGAAGCACTGAACTGGGGGACACAAGGCACTGAGGAGAGAATGAGGTACCACTGAGAGGAAGTGGAGTCAGCATCCTCAAGGGCAAAGTGAGACGTGCTCACCCTTTCCGAAGGTGTGAGATGCCATGGCCAGGGCCATACTCCCATCATCACCGTGTGCTGCTATGACACAGCACCTTACAGTTGATTATCTGTGCCAACATTTAATATCAATCCCTCTGTTAGACTTCTGTCCCAACATGACCCAGCACCAGCACAGTGCCTGGATCTTGCTATAGAGGGGATGGTACCTGAGCTCCTCAGATAGAACAAAAATACTGGCTAGAGGGAAGCATAGGGATTGTAGCTATATAAAAGCTTAGATTCTTTTTAAAATATGCTTTTATTTTTTTTGAGATGGAATTTCGCTCTTGTCACTCAAGCTGGAGTGCAATGGTACAATCTCGGCTCACTGCAACCTCCACCTCCTGGGTTCAAGTGATTCTCCTGCTTCAGCCTCCTGAGAAGCTGGGATTGCAGGCACACACCACCACACCTGGCTAATTTTTGTAATTTTAGTAGAGACGGGTTTTCACCATGTTGTCCCGGCTGGTCTCGAACTCTTGACCTCAGGTGATCCACCCACCTTGGCCTCCCAAAGTGATGGGATTACAGACATGAGCTACTGCGCCTGTCCTAAAATATGTTCCTCTTTTATATGTTCTGCTACCAATAATCTACATTTAAAAATAAAGCAGGGGTAATGCACATGTTAATTAATTCAATTTCTCCTTCCACAATGAATATATATTTGAAAACATCATGTTGTATACAACAAATACAATTTTCTCAACTAAAATAAATTTAAGAAGATGGCCGAATAGGAAGAGCTCCAGTCTCCAACTCCCAGCGCGAGCGACACAGAAGACCGGTGATTTCTGCATTTTCAACTGAGGTACTGGGGTCATCTCACTAGGGAGTGCTGGACAATCGGTGCTGGTCAGTTGCTGCAGCACGACCAGCGAGAGCTGAAGCAGGGCGAGGCATCGCCTCACCTAGGAAGCGCAAGGGGGAAGGGAAGCCCTTTTCCTAGCCAGGGGAACTGAGACACACAACACCTGGAAAATCGGGTAACTCCCACCCCAATACTGCGCTTTAAGCAAACGGGCACACCAGGAGATTATATCCCACACCTGGCCGGGAAGGTCCCGCGGCCACGGAGCCTCCCTCATTGCTAGCACAGCAGTCTACGATCTAACCGCAAGGAGGCAGCGAGGCTGGGGAGGGGCGCCCGCCATTGCTGAGGTTTAAGTAGGTAAACAAAGCCGCTGGGAAGCTCAAACTGGCTGGAGCTCACAGCAGCTCAAGGATACATGCCTGTCTCTGTAGACTCCGCCTCTGGGGACAGGGCACAACTAAACAACAACAACAGAAAAAAGCAGCAGAAACCTCTGCAGACATGAACGACTCTGTCTGACAGCTTTGAAGAGAGCAGTGGATCTCCCCACACGGAGGCTGAGATCTGAGAAGGGACAGACTGTCTGCTCAAGTGGGTCCCTGACCCCTGAGTAGCCTAACTGGGAGACATCCCCCACTAGGGGCAGTCTGACACCCCATACCTCACAGGGTGGAGTACACCCCTGAGAGGAAGCTTCCAAAGTAAGAATCAGACAGGTACACTCGCTGTTGAGCAATATTCTATCTTCTGCAACCTCTGCTGCTGATACCCAGGCAAACAGGGTCTGGAGTGGACCTCAAGCAATCTCAAACAGACCTGCAGCTGAGGGTCCTGACTGTTAGAAGGAAAACTATCAAACAGGAAGGACACTTATACCAAAACCCCATCAGTACGTCACCATCATCAAAGACCAGAGGCAGATAAAACCACAAAGATGGGGAAAAAGCAAGGCAGAAAACCTGGAAATTCAAAAAATAAGAGCGCATCTCCCCCTGCAAAGGAGCGCAGCTCATCGCCAGCAACATATCGAAGCTGGTCAGAGAATGACTTTGACGAGATGAGAGAAGAAGGCTTCAGTCCATCAAACTTCTCAGAGCTAAAGGAGGAATTACGTATCCAGCGCAAAGAAACTAAAAATCTTGAAAAAAGAGTGGAAGGATTGACAGCTAGACTAATTAATGCAGAGAAGGTCATAAACGAAATGACAGAGATGAAAACCATGACACGAGAAATACGTGACAAATACACAAGCTTCAGTAACCAACTCGATCAACTGGAAGAAAGAGTCTCAGCGACTGAGGATCAAATGAGTGAAACGAAGCGAGAAGAGAAACCTAAAGAAAAAAGAAGAAAAAGAAACGAACAAAGCCTGCAAGAAGTATGGGATTATGTAAAAAGACCAAATCTACGTCTGATTGGGGTGCCTGAAAGTGAGGGGGAGAATGGAAACAAGTTGGAAAACACTCTTCAGGATATCATCCAGGAGAACTTCCCCAACCTAGTAGGGCAGGCCAACATTCAAATTCAGGAAATACAGAGAATGCCACTAAGATACTCCTCGAGAAGAGCAACTCCAAGACACGTAATTGCCAGATTCACCAA
>NW_022292397.1:0-3464 GCF_002776525.5 Piliocolobus tephrosceles | reverse complement strand
TATAAGGAGTAAGGAAAGGATCCAGTTTCAGCTTTCTACTTATGGCTAGCCAATTTTCCCAGCACCATTTATTAAATAGGGAATCCTTTCCCCATTTCTTGTTTTTCTCAGGTTTGTCAAAGATCAGATGGTTGTAGATGTGTGGCATTATTTCTGAAGGCTCCGTTCTGTTCCATTGGTCTATATCTCTGTTTTGGTACCAGTACCATGCTGTTTTGGTTACTGTAGCCTTGTAGTATAGTTTGAAGTCAGGTAGCGTGACGCCTCCGGCTTTGTCCTTTTGACTTAGGATTGTCTTGGCAATGTGGGCTCTTTTTGGTTCCATATGAACTTTAAAGCAGTTTTTTCCAATTCGGTGAAGAAACTCATTGGTAGCTTGATGGGGATGGCATTGAATCTATAAATAACCTTGGGCAGTATGGCCATTTTCACGATATTGATTCTTCCTATCCATGAGCATGGTATGTTCTTCCATTTGTTTGTGTCCTCTTTGATTTCACTGAGCAGTGGTTTGTAGTTCTCCTTGAAGAGGTCCTTTCCATCCCTTGTAAGTTGGATTCCTAGGTATTTTATTCTCTTTGAAGCAATTGTGAATGGAAGTTCATTCATGATTTGGCTCTCTGTTTTTCTGTTACTGGTGTATAAGAATGCTTGTGATTTTTGCACATCAATTTTGTATCCTGAAACTTTGCTGAAGTTGCTTATCAGCTTAAGGAGATTTTGGGCTGAGACAATGGGGTTTTCTAACTATACAATCATGTCATCTGCAAACAGGGACAATGTGACTTCTTCTTTTCCTAACTGAATACCCTTTATTTCTTTTTCTTGCCTGATTGCCCTAGTCAGAACTTCCAACACTATGTTGAATAGGAGTGGTGAGAGAGGGCATCCCTGTCTTGTGCCAGTTTTCAAAGGGAATTTTTCCAGTTTTTGCCCATTCAGTATGATATTGGCTGTGGGTTTGTCAGAAATAGCTCTTATTATTTTGATATACGTTCCATCAATACCAAATTTATTGAGAGTTTTTAGCATGAAGGGCTGTTGAATTTTGTCAAAGGCCTTTTCTGCATCTATTGAGATAATCATGTGGTTTTTGTCTTTGGTTCTGTTTATATGCTGGATTACGTTTATTGATTTGCGTATGTTGAACCAGCCTTGCATCCCAGGGATGAAGCCCACTTGATCATGGTGGATAAGCTTTTTGATGTGCTGCTGAATCCGGTTTGCTAGTATTTTATTGAGGATTTTTGCATCAGTGTTCATCAGGGATATTGGTCTAAAATTCTCTTTTTTTGTTGTGTCTCTGCCTGGCTTTGGTATCAGGATGATGCTGGCCTCATAAAATGAGTTAGGGAGGATTCCCTCTTTTTCTTTATTATTATTATTATTATTATTATTATTTATTTTTGAGACAGAGTCTCGCTCTGCCACCCTGGCTGGAGTGCGGTGGCCTGATCTCAGCTCACTGCAAGCTCCGCCTCCTGGGTTCATGCCATTCTCCTGCCTCAGCCTCCCGAGTAGCTGGGACTAGAGGCGCCCGCCACGTCGCCCGGCTAGTTTTTTTGTATTCTTTTATTAGAGACGGGGTTTCACTGTGTTAGCCAGGATGGTCTCGATCTCCTGACCTCGTGATCCGCCTGTCTCAGCCTCCCAAAGTGCTGGGATTACAGGCTTGGGCCACCGTGCCTGACCAATTCCCTTTTTTTCTATCGATTGGAATAGTTTCAGAAGGAATGGTACCAGCTCCTCCTTGTACCTCTGGTAGAATTCAGCTGTGAATCCATCTGGTCCTGGACTTTTTTTGGTTGGCAGGCTATTAATTATTGCCTCAATTTCAGAGCCTGCTATTGGTCTATTCAGGGATTTTGTTTCTTCCTGTTTTAGTCTTGGGCGAGTGTAAGTGTCCGGGAAATTATCCATTTCTTCTAGATTTTCTAGTTGATTTGCATAGAGGTGTTTATAGTATTCTCTGATGATAGTTTGTATTTCTGTGGGGTCAGTGGTGGTATCCCCTTTATCATTTTTTATTGCGTCTATTTGATTCTCCTCTCTTTTCTTCTTTATTAGTCTTGCTAGTGGTCTATCAATTTTGTTGATCTTTTCAAAAAACCAACTCCTGGATTCATTGAATTTTTGGAGAGTTTTTGTGTCTCTGTCTCCTTCAGTTCTGCTCTGATCTTAGTTATTTCTTGCCTTCTGCTAGCTTTTGAATGTATTTGCTCTGGCTTCTCTAGTTCTTTTAATTGTGATGTTAGAGTGTCAATTTTAGATCTTTCCAGCTTTCTCTTGTGGGCATTTAGTGCTATAAATTTCCCTCTACACACTGCTTTAAATGTGTCCCAGAGATTCTGGTATGTTGTATCTTTGTTCTCATTGGTTTCAAAGAACATCTTTATTTCTGCCTCCATTTCGTTATGTACCCAGTAGTCATTCAGGAGCAGATAATTCAGTTTCCATGTAGTTGAGTGGTTTTGATTGAGTTTCTTAGTCCTGAGTTCTAGTTTGATTGCACTGTGGTCTGAGAGACAGTTTGTTACAATTTCTGTTCTTGTACATTTGCTGAGGAGTCCTTTACTTCCAATTATGTGGTCAATTTTGGAATGAGTGCAATGTGGTGCTGAGAAGAATGTATATTCTGTTGATTTGGGGTGGAGAGTTCTGTAGATGTCTATTAGGTCCGCTTGGTGCAGAAATGAGTTCAATTCCTGGATATCCTTGTTAACTTTCTGTCTCGTTGATCTGTCTAATGTTGACAGTGGAGTGTTGGAAGTCTCCCATTATTACTGTATGGGAGTCTAAGTGTCTTTGTAAGTCTCTAAGGACTTGCTTTATGAATCTGGGTGCTCCTGTATTGGGTGCATATATATTTAGGATAGTTAGCTCTTCCTATTGAATTGATCCCTTTTCCATTATGTAATGGCCTTCTTTGTCTCTTTTGATCTTTGATGGTTTAAAGTCTGTTTTATCAGAGACTAGGATTGCAACCCCTGCTTTTTTTTGTTCTCCAAATCATTTGCTTGGTAGATCTTCCTCCATCCCTTTATTTTGAATACAGCAAACTGATGGGTCTTGACTCTTTATCCAGTTTGCCAGTCTGTGTCTTTTAATTGGACCATTTAGTCCATTAACATTTAAGGTTAATATTGTTATGTGTGAACTTGATCCTGTCATTATGATATTAACTGGTTATTTTGCTCGTTAGTTGATGCAGTTTCTTCCTAGCCTCGATGGTCTTTACATTTTGACATGTTTTTGCAATGGTTGGTAGTGTTTGTTCCTTTCCATGTTTAGTGCTTCCTTCAGGATCTCTTATAAGGCAAGCCTGGTGGTGATGAAATCTCTAAGCATTTGCTTATCTGTAAAGGATTTTATTTCTCCATCACTTATGAAACTTAGTTTGGCTGGATATGAAATTTTGGGTTTAAAATTCTTTTCTTTAAGAATGTTGTATATTGGCCCCCACT
>NW_022292396.1:0-1084 GCF_002776525.5 Piliocolobus tephrosceles | reverse complement strand
TGTCTAATGTTGACAGTGGAGTGTTGAAGTCTCCCATTATTATTGTACGGGAGTCTAAGTCTCTTTGTAAGTCTCTAAGGACTTGCTTTATGAATCTGGGTGCTCCTGTATTAGGTGCATATATATTTAGGATAGTTAGCTCTTCCTGTTGGATTGATCCCTTTACCATTATGTAATGGCCTTCTTTGTCTCTTTTGATCTTTGATGGTTTAAAGTCTGTTTTATCAGAGACTAGGATTGCAACCCCTGCTTTTTTTTGTTCTCCATTTGCTTGGTAGATCTTCCTCCATCCTTTTATTTTGAGCCTATGTATGTCTCTGCATGTGAGATGGGTCTCCTGAAGACAGCAGACTGATGGGTCTTGACTCTTTATCCAGTTTGCCAGTCTGTGTCTTTTAATTGGAGCATTTAGTCCATTTACATTTAAGGTTAATATTGTTATGTGTGATCTTGATCCTGCCATTATGATATTAACTGGTTATTTTGCTCATTAGTTGATGCAGTTTCTTCCTAGGCTCGATGGTCTTTACATTTTGGCATGTTTTTGCAGTGGCTGGTACCAGTTGTTCCTTTCCATGTTTAGGGCTTCCTTCAGGGTCTCTTGTAAGGCAGGCCTGGTGGTGACAAAATCTCTAAGCATTTGCTTATCTGTAAAGAATTTTATTTCTCCTTCACTGATGAAACTTAGTTTGGCTGGATATGAAATTCTGGGTTTAAAATTCTTTTCTTTAAGAACGTTGAATATTGGCCCCCACTCTCTTCTGGCTTGTAGAGTTTCTGCCGAGAGATCTGCTGTCAGTCTGATGGGCTTCCCTTTGTGGGTAACCCGACCTTTCTCTCTGGCTGCCCTTAAGATTTTTTCCTTCATTTCAACTTTGGTGAATCTGGCAATTATGTGTCTTGGAGTTGCTCTTCTGGAGGAGTATCTTTGTGGCGTTCTCTGTATTTCCTGAATTTGAATGTTGGCCTGCCCTGCTAGGTTGGGGAAGTTCTCCTGGATGATATCCTGTAGAGTGTTTTCCAATTTGGTTCCATTTTCCCCCTCACTTTCAGGCACCCCAATCAGACGTAGATTTGGTCTTTT
>NW_022292394.1:0-3021 GCF_002776525.5 Piliocolobus tephrosceles | reverse complement strand
GCTGGCTGCACTGCCCATGGCAGGGAGCGGTTTGGGGGCGTTATCCGAGCTGCGCTGCCCGTGGCAGGGGGCAGGTTGCAGGCGCCATTGGGTGCTGCAGTGTCCCAGGCGGGTCGCGTTAGGGATGTTCTCGGGGGCTGCACTGCTGGTGGCGGGCAGTGGAGGCGTCAGTGACAGCGGTGGCCTCCAAGAGAGGAGCAGTCCTCCTCTCTCCAGATGCCAGACTCTAGCCGGTCACATCTTCCTTTGTGTGCTGAAGTGTGGTGGGCACACAGCGTTTCCGCGGGAATCCTGAGCGCCCCAGTGGCCCCAGACCACCGTGGTTCCCGGACCCGCGCGTCTTTTTTGTTCTGTGTTGTGGGAACTGCCTGGGTCCCCCGGGCACGCAGTAGCAAACACAACGAGGCTGCAGGGCCCTGTGGATGGAGGCATCAGGGACGGGAACCGACACATGGGTGGAGCGGGCTGGCTGGGGTTGAGTTTCTGCTGCTGGTGCTTTCGGAGGAGCGCAGCCAGGGTGGGCCCAGCAGTTTCTGTGGAGTGGGAAGCTCAGTAGCTGTGGTGTGTTCCTGGCCAACTTGGGCCAAAAGGAGAGGCTAGGTGTGAGTGCTTTCGCTGAAACCGGTCCCTGCCACCCATTGACCAGCATGACAAGAAGAGGCTCTAACGCTGCTACTCTTCGGATCCTTTTCTAGGATTTTCTGGCTTTGCCCGCCCAGTTGCTTCGAGCCTGGAAGAGGAGTCACCTGCCGCTTGCTGGAGAGCAGACTGCGGGCACTGCGGTGCCCACGTTGGGAGGCAGCCACGCGCCATGCCACAGGTGGTCAGCCACAGGGCTGGGATTTTGCAGCCAGCCGGGATCCAGACGTGCTTCCTGGTGTGACTAAAGGAGAGTCGGGCCGTGTGTGGAGTGTGAATGCGTGTGTATTTGCAGACAGACACCAATAGGTATGGATGGTATGAGCCGGTACTGCCATACCGCAGGGCGGTACAGCCTCCCGGGGTGTGCTGGAGAGGTGGAGTGACCGTCCTCAGAAACCCCCGCGGGTAGGCGCTGCACACATTTCCACCCATAGGGTGTATGTGCATGCGTGAGTTGTTCAGCCCCTGTGAGAGTCTGGTGAGGGAAGCTGTCAGGGATGGAAGTCAGAGATGATGGGCTGTTTACAGGTGGCGGTGGAAGGAAAACAGCCAGGAGCCCCGGTGGACCATGTAGCTAGGCCAGGTTTGCAGTTTTTCCCGAAAGGGCTGGAACCCCAACCACTCTTCACTCCAGCCTGTGCTTGTTGCAGGGAGAGGAGCTAGGGTGGTGGAGTGCTGACTGAGAGACTTTGAGGGATCTTTGGGAGTGGGACCCGCTTCCAGCCTGATGCTCCTTTCCAAAGGCTTGGATGGGTGTGGGGGTGCCAGTCCAGGACAGGCGAGTGTTCAGGAGACCTCAGGAGTCCCTGCAGACTGTCGTGTTCAAGAGACCTCAGGAGTCCCTGCAGACTGTCCCAGCTTTGCCAGCTCCAGGTACTGTGCATCTGGACCTGGGAGCTGGCTGAGGGGCACCCTTTCCTCTCATTTGTTTCTGTGATTCTCCCTACATCCTTGTTAACAAACCTGAAGGGCACTTTATATGCCATCGGGGTTTGCTGGGATGTGCCCCTGTTGAGTGGCTCTCATCAGAGAAGCCTCCATAGGAAATAAGAGTTGTCCTGAGCCAGGTGCCAGGGCTCTGGGGTTCTTTGCATGCGTTGAGACCCTGGGGCTGTCCCTCAAGCCCCATAGGCCCCAGTTTCCCATGGTGTACTGCCCTCCCCGTTCTTCCTGCTGCAGGGTGGGGAGTAAACAGCTGGCAGAGCTGCCTGAGGCTGGGCGGCAGGGAGTGACTCAGGGCCTGTGAGGTCTTGGGCAGTGATTTTTCAGGAGGAAGTTCTGGCACATCTTCTCGACTTGGGCAGGAGTTGGGGGAGGCTCTGTGCTCACCTCCAAGCTGTGGTGCTGGGTTTTCTGAGTCCAGGTGATGTGGAGTGGGCGTCTGTTGGGTCTGGCTGTTCAGGCTTCTAAAAGTTGCCTCAGGTCCCTCTTCCCTTCCCAGATGTCGAGGAGTTGGAGAGGGATGGGATCAGGGGGCCTGCCACAGCGGGGTGGGATGGGGGACTGGAGCTGAAGAGCTACAGCAGCCACTCTTGACCCCTGTGGTTGATGTTTCTGGGCAGAGACAGATGCTAAGCTTGGGTAGTGTCGGGCAGGTCTTAAGTGGGACTGCTCAGCTCAGCATGTTAAGGCGATTTGGTGGGAGGTGGTCTCAGTCCCAGAGAAGAGGACCCTGCTGCCAGAGGCACGCTTGCAGCCCTCCTCATCCTCTTTCCCATGACCCTGTCTGATCAACTTTGGCTGAGCCACCATGGCTCAGAATGACGAGCCTTGAGGGAAAGGGACCTTGGCATGGTTGGGGGTGGTGGCAGGGTGACATAGGGGTTAAGCATGTAGGCTCTGCTGTCACTCAGACCTGGGTGTGAGTCCCAGCTCCAGCACCTGCTGGTCTGCCTCCACCTGCATTCCCCTCCATGGGAGCCTGAGAGAAAGGCTTGTAGGCCATGGCTTATTTAGGAAGTGATCTCAGGAAGCAAGGGCCAGGACAGGGGGTTTGAAGGAGAGGAAGGGAAAGCAACTATGTGATTATTCCCACCACTCTCCTGGGTGGTCTCTCGAGGAGCCTTAGAGATTGACAACTGCTCTGTTGGGGAGAGAAACCGAAAAGCGTTTATCCATTAGCCTGATTCCCTGCCAACAAGTCTGGCTCCGTGGACATTGACTCCCGTGTGTACTTCCGGATTGCACACGTGTGGGGCTCTAGTGGTTTCCTGTGTGCCCTCCGCACTGCAGCTTCCAGGAAGGCCCAGGATGGCCTGACATGAAGCACTCTCCCGTTGTACCAGTAAGATGCTGGTTAGAGCCTGCAGGGATCTGGTCATTGCAGAAATGGTTGGAGTGAGAGGTGGGGCCGGGAGGGCTTGAACAGCACACTGAGGT
>NW_022292393.1:0-1010 GCF_002776525.5 Piliocolobus tephrosceles | reverse complement strand
AAGCTTCTTTCTACTTTTTCTCTGAAGATGTTTCCTCTTCCACCTTCTGTCTCAATACACTCCCAAATGTCCCTTTGCAGATTCTATGAAAAGAGTGTTTCCAAACTGCTGAATGAAAGGAATGTTTTAACTCTGAGAGATGAATGTACGCATCACCAACTGGTTTCTCAGATAGCTTCCTTCTAGTTTTAATCCTGGCATACAAACATTTTTTCCATTGTCCTCAATGAGATCTGAAGTCTTCATTTGCAGAATGGACAAAAACAAGTTTTACAAAATGATGAATGCAAAGGAAATTTTAACCCTGTAAGAAGGCCTCAAGGCACTCCCAAATATCCTTTCACAGATTATACAAAAACAGTTTCCAAAAGGCTGAATGAAAAGGAAGGTTTAACTCTGTTAGGTGAATGCACACAGTGCAAAGTGATTTCTCAAATAGCTCCCTTCTAGTTTTTATCCTGGGATATTCGCTTCCTCACTATTGGCCTTAATGAGTTCCCACATGTCCATTCGTAGAATGGACAAAAACAGCGTTTCCAAACTGCTGAATCAAAACAAAGGTTTAACTCTGTGAAGTGAGTTCACAAATCCCAAAGCAGTTTCTCAGGAAGCTTCTTTCTACTTGTATCCAAAGATACTTCCTCTTTCACCAAAGGGCTCAATGCACTCCCAAATATCACTTTGCAGATTCTACAAAAACTGTTTCCAAACTGCTGAATGAGAAGAATGGTTTAACTCTGTGAGATGAATGCAAACGTCACAAACCGATTTCTCAGGCAGCTTCCTTCTAGTTTTTATCCTGATAAACTCCCTTTTTCACCTTTGGTCTCAATGAACTCCCAAATGTCCATTTGCAGAATGAACAAAAACAGTGTTTCCAAACTGCTGAACCCAAAGAAAGGTTTAACTCTGTGACATAAATGAACACATCACAAGGCAGTTCCACAGAAAGCTTATTTCTACTTTTTATGTTAACATGACTCCTTTTACACCCTAGGCCTCAATGTGCT
>NW_022292390.1:0-1256 GCF_002776525.5 Piliocolobus tephrosceles | reverse complement strand
CCTATTGAATGGTGTCCATTTCCAATGAATTGAAGTGGAAAATCATCCCAATGGTATGTGAGTCATTTGGAAGTAAGTCATATTGATAATAAAGGAAATCAAACACAGGAGCTTGTGTGTATTCAACTAAAATAATATCAGCAAGCACTGAAATAAATCTCATTTGGTGTGTATAAAAATGGCATTTGGGAGATTCCAGGTCAATCGTCCAGCTACGAAAGGTGCATCTGTGAAGCACGGTCCCTGACCTGCAATGAGACTTGTTCATCCGAGGGGTGTTGCAGTGGAAATGATTGTGGGAAATGGCCCCTTCCTTTTGTGTATTCGCCAATTGGATTTCAAGCTCCATTTCTCGTTCGCTGCAGTGATCCAAGTTGACCGACCTGAGAGTAAAGATGTCCAGGGCATAACTCAGGGCTCCGTACAATCACAGAATCTTGGGTGCAACCCTGCTCAAGCACACAAATGTGCGTATTAACAGTGTCTTTGTGTGACGTGTGTGCAAACTACAGTGTGATGAGCATGACTGGCAGACAGGTGATCCATTGGGCTCACCTTAAAATCAGTTATGAGCATGAAAGAACACCGATGCCCAGGTCCCGGCTTCAGACATAACACCCTCCAGCGTCTTGTGTGAAGCCACGGCATCTGGACTGCTCACGCTTCTGGGGATCATTCTCCTGAAAATTGTGGCTCCTTTCTCCCTGTGGACCAACTCTCTAAGCAGCGCTTCTTTCCTCCCCTAGGACTCTTTTCATCGGGCACATGGAAGCCTTCTGATTGAACACACCTGCCCCATGAAAAGACAATGGAAAGAAACGGGGCCAAAGGCCACAGTCCTCTCCTTCCACCATCCTCCCTAAAATCATCCTGCTTTCATGGGCCCTGAGGCCAGGGTGTTTCTTCACAACTCAAGGCCTGGGCCCTGGGCCTAAATTCTGCCCGTTTCTCACTCTCTAAGACATTTTGACAAAATCCCTGGAGCCAGGATCTTCATTCCTGGTAAGCCAAAGGACCTGAAGACACACCCAAATTCTGCCCCTCCTAGTTGGGGAACATGTCTACATTCATCAGCTTTAAATTTTGCACCAAATGTGGGAACTGCCAGTCCACCACACAATGCTTAACTGGAAACGGAGGCAACATCACAGATCCTGAACAATCCATGCAAGAATCCATGACATAAATGCCTTCTTTTCGCCTTTTCCTACTGAAACAAGGGCCAGTAGCAACAATAGTGTACAAACCTCTGTTTC
>NW_022292388.1:0-6974 GCF_002776525.5 Piliocolobus tephrosceles | reverse complement strand
CTACAAAGGACGCAAACTCATCCTTTTTTATGGCTGCATAGTATTCCATGGTGTATATGTGCCACATTTTCTTAATCCAGTCTGTCACTGATGGACATTTGGGTTGATTCCAAGTCTTTGCTATTGTGAATAGTGCCGCAATAAACATACGTGTGCATGTGTCTTTGTAGTAGCATAATTTATAATCCTTTGGGTATATACCCAGTAGTGGGATGGCTGGGTCATATGGTACATCTAGTTCTAGATCCTTGAGGAATCGCCATACTGTTTTCCATAATGGTTGAACTAGTTTACAATCCCACCAACAGTGTAAAAGTGTTCCTATTTCTCCACATCCTCTCCAACACCTATTGTTTCCTGATTTTTTAATGATTGCCATTCTAACTGGTGTGAGATGGTATCTCATTGTGGTTTTGATTTGCATCTCCCTGATGGCCAGTGATGATGAGAATTTTTTCATGTGTCTGTTGGCTGTATGAATGTCTTCTTTTGAGAAATGTCTGTTCATATCCTTTCCCCACTTTTGGATGGGGTTGTTTGTTTTTTTCTTGTATATTTGTTTAAATGTTAGACCTAATACCATCAAAACCCTAGAAGAAAATCTAGGTAGTACCATTCAGGACATAGGCATGGGCAAGGACTTCATGTCTAAAACACCAAAAGCAATGGCAGCAAAAGCCAAAATTGACAAATGGGATCTCATTAAACTAAAGAGCTTCTGCACAGCTAAAGAAACTACCATCAGAGTGAACAGGCAACCTACAGAATGGGAGAAAATAATTAAAATTTTAACTATGTGAGACGAATAAATATGTCTAACACAAAGCAGTTTCACAGAAATCTACTTTCCAGGTTTTCTCTGAGGATATTCACTTTTTCACAATAGTCATCGCTATACTCCCGAATATCTCTTGGTAGCTTTTTCTCCAAAAGGGATTCCAGAATCCTCTAGGAGAAGAAAGGTATATTTTTGTGGGTGGAATGCACACGTCACAAAGCAGCTGCTCAGAAAGCTTCTCTCCAGTTTCTATTTGAAGACGTTTCCTTTCTCACCATAAGCCTCAAAGCCCACCAGAATATCCCTTAGCAGACTAAACAAAAACAGTGTTGATACAGCTCAATGAAAAGAGAAGCAAAACTGCGTGAACGGAATTCACATGACACAGAGCAGTTACACACAAAGCTTCCTTCTGGTTTCTCTCTGAGGTTATTTCTTTTTCAGGATATTCTAAAGAGTGTTTCCAAATGTCCTTTCTCAGATTCCACAGAAAGAGTAAATTCAGACTGCTCCATCCAAAGAATGATTTAACTCTGAGATGAATACAAACATCACAAAAGAACTGCACAGAAAGCTTATCTCCAATTTTTGATTTAAGAAATTTCCTGGCCTGACACAGGCCTCCAATTGCCCCTTATTATCTCTTTGCAGAACCCTCAAAGACCGGCTTTCAAACTGGGAAATGAAGAGTAAGCTTTAATCCTTTGAAAAGAATGGACATGTCAGAGAGCAGTTTCTTCGAGTGCTTCTTTCTGTTTTTGATTGGACGACATTTCACTTTTTGCCATAGACTTCAACTTGCTCCGAATATCACTCTTGTAGGTTTACAGGAACAGTGTTCAAACTGTGCCTTATGAGAAGAAAGTTATAACTCCCTGAGTGGATTGCGCACATAACTAAGCAGTTTCTCAGAAAGCTTCTCTCCAGTTTTTATCTGACTATATTTCGTTTTTCACCATAGGCATGAATGTGATTCCAAATATCCCTTCACGGATCCATCCACGAGGGAATTTCCAAGCTGCATAATGTAAAGCAAGCTTCATCTATGTGAGATGAATAAATCTGGCAAAAAACAGATTCACAGAATGCTTCCTTCCAGTTTTTATCTGAGGATATTTCCTTTCTCATCATAGTCCAGAATGTGCTCCCGATGGTCCCTTCATGGATCCGTCCATAACAGTTTCCAGGCTGCATAATGTAACAAAAGCTTTATCTATGTGAGATGATTACACTTGCCACTGAGTAGTTGTCTAGAAAGCTTCTTTCGAGATTTTGTCTGAGGGTATTTCCCATTTCTCCATCGGCATCAGCATGCCCCGAATATCACTTGGTACCTGCTTCTCCAAAAGGGTTTCCCTGATGTTATATGAGTAGAGAGGTATAACACTGTGACTGGAATGCACACGTCACAAAGCAGTTCCTCGCAAAGCTTCTCTCCAGTTTTGGTCTGAGCATATTCCTTTTTCACCGTAAGCCTCAAAGTGCTCCCGAATATACCATCGCACACTAAACATACACGGGGAGGGGAAATTGCTCAATGAAAAGATAGGCTTAACTGAGCGAGAGGAATTAAGACAACACAGAGCAGTTTCGCAGAAAGCTTCTGTTTGGACCAACGGAGGCAAGATGGCGCACTTCCAGGTTCTTCATCATCAACTTTTCCCATGTGTGTGAAAATATAGACAGCGCCCAGGAAGGTGCAGACCAATCAGGCATGCGCCAGGTGATGTCAATCCGAAGAGACCAAGATTTACCTGGTGGCACCTGTGGAGCCCCTCCTCCTCCCCGACATGTCTGTGCCCCACCTATTACCCTTCCTCTCCTAGAAAAGCCGCTCCCAGTAGACGCATGGCGCAGGCTTCCTCAGCCCACATTCTTGTTGGGACTGCATCAAGAAGTCCGCCCGAGAGCTCTATCGGGCGACCCTCTCGGCTTCCTTTGCTGGAGGCCGACAGACCTCACCTTGCACACCTTCTTCCCTGAAGCTAGATGACCAAGATTAAATTTGCAGTTTTGCTTTTAGCCTTGCCTAATCGCTGGTTCTTTTGTGCTCTCTCTGGTGGTCTTAGAAAAACAAATCAGTTGTTGCCGAATCCGGGAGGAGAACCCTCCTCAGGCCTCTAAGGGTTGAGGAACCTCCTCCTGCTCCCACGCCGCAGATGGACCAGGACCTGAGACCAGCTTTCCTCACTCTCACGGCCTCTCTGGGGTAAGTGCCCTTGTCTCCTCTTTACCTCCCTTGGCCAAAAATCCTTCGCAGGTCCGAGGCCTACTTTTGAGCCACAAAGTGGCTCGGGAGAACCGTTCAGGACGGAGACGTCCGTTGTCTGAAGGTAATCTCCACCTTGGCTCCAAGAGCCTCCAGTCTGTGATTTCAAAGGATGCTTTGAAGGCAGGCAGAGATCTCCATTGTGTAAATAAAGAGGAAACAAATGGGAAACCCCCAGTTCAAACTTCTAAAGAGCACCCCTTTAGGGTGCCTCCTAGCCAATTTAGAAACCTTACAGAGGTTAATTTTTCTTTCCACTGTGGCGTGGCCCCAATACAAACTAGATAATCAGTCTCAGTGGCCACCAGAGGGCACCTTAGACTGCAATGTTCTCATCGACCTCAGCAATTTATGCCAGCTGCTAGGCAAGTGGTCCGAAATTAATTACATACAAGGCTTTTGGGCCTTACGCTCTCGTCCCGACTTGTGTAGCCGGTGTTCTTTGGTCCAGGTTATGCTGGCCAAGGATGCCAGCTCACAGGAACCTGAAAAAGAGGACTCTTTATTCCTTTCTGTTCAGCCAGAGGACCTAGGGTATCCTTCTGTCTCTGTACCCTCAACCCCGCCCTACACTTCTACTTCTTCCCCGGTCCAGACACTTCCTTCCTCTTCTTTATCTACTAGTAATCCATTCGGTCCCGTGCCTCCTTCAGGGCCCCCAACTGGCTGTCTTGAGTCCCCTGTTTCTGTCCACACCAGCTCTAAGTGCGCTGCCGATGCCCCATTCCTACCCCACACCCTCCTACTGTGTTAGCACCTTTGCGAGAGGTAGCTGAGGTAGAGGGGGTAGTCACAGTACATGTCCCTTTTTCACTGGCCGACCTTTCCACAATTGAGAAGCTTTTAGGTGATTTCTCAGTTAATTCTACCATATATATAAAGGAATTTAGATATCTTTGTCAGGCCTATGACTTAACTTGGCATGACCTACAGGTGATCCTAACTTCTACCCTAAAACCTGAGGAGCAAGAGCGCATCTTAGTGGCAGCCAGGCAGCACACCAACCAATTACATTTAACTGATGCCGCCATTCCACTAGAGGAGCAAGCAGTCCCCTCGTCAGACCCAGACTGGGACTACCAAGTAGGCCAGCCTGGGCGCCGTAGGTGAGAAATAACGGTCCAGTGTTTGTTGGCTGGTATGCAAGCAGCCTCAGACAAAACTGTAAATTTTACCAAATTAAAAGAACTGGAAGAAAATCCAGCCACATTCTTAAATAGGCTGACTGAGATCCTAACACAATATACCCGGTTAGATCGGGCCTCCCCCACAGGGGCCACCATTTTGGCGTCTTATTTCATTTCTCAATCTGCTCCGGACATTTGTAAAAAACTTCAAAAGGTAGAGGATGGTCCTCAGACATCAATACAAGACCGAGTTAAATTAGCCTTTAAGGTCTATAACTCCAGAGAGGAGACAGCTGAGGCACAGCGGCAGGCTCACCTTGAACAGAAGGTGCAGCTCCTAGTGGTGGCTTTACAGCCCAGTCATAACCCCAGACCAGAGAGCACACACCTCACACACTCCAAGGCTAGAGAAGGAGCCTGCCATAAGTGCGGCAAGGCAGGACACTATGCCAACAAGTGTCCACAAGGTCCCCAAGCCCCAACGCAGCCTTGCTATAAGTGCAAGGCGTCAGGACATTGGGCCAGTGAATGTCCTAATCCTCGTCCAGTAGCAACTCCCTACCCTGTTTGTCAACAGGAAGGACACTGGAAGTCTGATTGCGCCACCCTGAGAACAGGTGCCACGTCTCAACGTGAACCCCTTTCCGAGGATTCTGGGAGCTCCTTCCAGCTCCTACATTTGGACGATGACAACTGAAGGTGCTGAGACTCGGGGACCTCCAACACCCTCGCCAAGCCACGGGTAACTCTCCTGGTAGCGGGTAAGAAAATTTTTTTAATCAACAGCAGGGCTACTTATTCTGTTTTGTCATCCTTTGCTAGACCTCGCCTTCCATCCAACATCTCTGTAGTAGGAGTGGACGGAAAGCCATCTACTCCACGAAAAACTCCACTCCTTACTTGTTGCCTGGCCAACAACTACTTTGCGCACTCGTTCCTCATTCCCAGCTAAAAAGGGTCCCTACTGAAAGCAATCAGTGGAAATCAGTTTGGCTTTCCCTCACTCGCCTCAAACTTCCTAAATTTTCTTAACTATCTCATACTCCCCAACCTTGCCAGGACTATCCTTCGAAAGAATGCTTCATTTCCTCATTCTTATAGTAATACTGTGCCTTATTTTATGTTTTGCTCCCATTTTGATCAAATTTCTCTGTGCCAAGATTCAAGAAATCACTCGCGTCACCTTCAACCAAATGCTTCTTCATCCGTCCAAATACCAACCATATGTTCTGAACTTAACGATGCCCCTTAACAGCAGGAGGTAGCCAGACAGATCACGGCGCCACCTTATGATTATTATCAATAAAAGGATGGAGTGTTTGAAGGAACGGAGGCAAGATGGCGCACTTCCGGGTTATTCATCACCAACTCTTCCTGTGTGCGCGAAAATGTAGCCAGCGCCCAGGAAGGTGCAGACCAATCAGGCATGTGCCAGCTGATGTCAATCCGAAGAGACCAAGATTTACCTGTTGGCACCTGTGGAGCCCCTCACCCTCCCTGACACGTCCGTGCCCCACCCATTGCCCTTTCACTTTTAGAAAAGCCGCTCCCAGCAGACACCCGGCGCTGGCTTCCTCAGCCACCATTCTTCTTGGGACTGCATCAGGAACTCCGCCCGAGAGCTCTACCGGGTGACCCTCTCGGCCTCCTTTACCGGTGGCCGAGAGACCTCACCTTGCACACCTTCTTCCCTGAAGCTAGATGATCAAAGAATAAATTTGCAGTTTTGTTTTAGCCTTGCCTACTCGCTGGTTCTATTGTGCTCTCTCGGGTGGTCTTAAAATAACAAATCATCTTCCTTCTGGATTTTACCTGAGGATATTTCTTTCTCCATATTCTAAGTATCATTCCCAAATGTCCTTCCTCAGATGCCACAAAAACAGTGATTTCAAGCTACTCAATCCAAAGAATGGTTTAACTCTAGGAGAGGATTAGGTACATTGCAAAGTATTTGCTCAGAAAGTTTCTCTGCAGGATTCATTGGAAGACGTTTCCTTACTCACCACAAGCCTCCCAGCATCACTAAATATCCCTTCACATATTCTTCAAAGACAGAGTTTCGAAACTGGGCAACATAGAATAAGCATTAACACTGTGAAGTGAATGCACATATCATAGAGTAGATTCTTGGAATGCTTATTCCTCGATTTTATTTCAGTACACTTCACTACTCATCATAGTCCTCAATGTGTTCCGAAATATCACTTTTTCGGTTTCACAGGAACAGTGTTCAAATACTACCTTGTGAGAAAAGAAGTAAAACTCCCTGAGTGGAATGTATACATCACAAAGTAGTTTCTCAAAAAGCTTCTATCCAGTTTTTATCTGAAGATATCTCCTCTTTCACCGTAGGCCTGAATGTGCTCCTGAACGTCCCTTCATGGATCTGTGCATGATGGAGTTTCCAAACTGCGTATTATAAGAAAAGTTTTAACTATGCGAGATGAATAAATATATCTAACACAAAACAGTTTCACAGAAATCTTCTTTCCAGTTTTCGTCTGAGGATATTTCCTTTTTCACCATAGTCGTCACTATACTCCCAAATATCTCTTGGTAGCTTTTTCTCCAAAAGGGATTCGGGAATCCTCTAGGAGAAGAAAGGTATATTTCTGTGAGTGGAATGCACACGTCACCAAGCAGCTCCTCAGAAAGCTTCTCTCCAGTTTATATCTGAAGACTTTTCCTTTCTCACCGTAAGCCTGAAAACCTTCCAGAATATCACTTCACAGACGAAACAGAAACAATGTTATGATACAGCACAGTGAAATAGAAGCTTAACTGTGTGAGCAGAATTCAC
>NW_022292387.1:0-2492 GCF_002776525.5 Piliocolobus tephrosceles | reverse complement strand
AGAGAAGACAGAGTATACTGTAATGTCCTTGAAATATTTTGACTACATCTTGAATTCCAGATATCTGTAATGACTTGATTGGATGATTCTTAAAAAGCAATGATTTTATTCCCTTCATAAATTAAAAGAAAATCACATTAAGTAGAGAGTGAGGCAAGAAGAGAAGGAAGTGGTTTGAAAGCAGTTTGGAAAGAGAAATGGGTGTCTGCTGACATCGAAGCAGCAGCTAGGACTTCATTCACTACTTCTAATTATACTCCCTATGCCAAAATCAGACAAGCTCAGACATTATAATGAAGCGAGATTTAAAACATTAGGGGGGAAAAACTAGTTGAACTCACAGTTAAAGCCAAGACTTGTTTTTTGAAACTGAAAATCTCCCACTATGAATTTTAAAATTTGCAATATAAGCAAACTGAGTTTTATTAATTATTGCAGCAATAGGAAACACTGCACAGATAATTCTGGAAAGATTTCATTTGAGAGTAAATTAGCAGGTTTTTTATTTGTTTGTTTGCTGTTGATGGCTTGGGCTTAGAGTGCCTAGGGCAGAATTATAGAAGTAGAATGTGACTTTGAGTTGCTTCAATCATTATGGTGAGAATCAGTAATAGAGAAGTTCTGAGTAAAGAAGAAAACATTATGCGAGTCATAAAACATTCTGCAAAAGCAATTCCATAGTTAATGGATTTATGGTACCAGTTCTCAGTCTTTCCTAACTGATGAGAAGAGTTGTTCAGCCACGAAAGCAGCCATGTTCAGGTGTATACCACTGTTGTGATCTCTAGATAATATTATCATCTCAGAAAAAATAGTTTGGGATTGGACCATGGACTTATCTTCCTATTCCTTTTATGGAGTGATGAGTTCATTTCATTTGAGTTGAGCGATGGATCATTTGACACGAGAGCAGCTGCAGAACAGGACTGAGACTGTAGAGAATACATGCATGAGACTCGCAACACACAGTGACTTGTATCAAAATGACATGGAGCCTTCCTAAAATACTTTGTGTCATAATCTGAATTACTAAACCCAGGTAAAGAAGAATCCATTTGCATCTGCCTTAGAGAGCCAGGTGACTGTCTCCTTAAGTCTAAAATGGGTTGTTTTACATGGACACTGAAAGTTACTCAAGTGTATTGGTCAGCTCAGACTTCCGTAACAAAATGTCACAGACCGGGTGGCATAAGCAACAAAAATGTATTTCCTCACTCTTCTGGGGGCTAGAAGTTCAAGATCAATATGCGAGCAGGGTTGATTTCTGGCGCAGCCTCTGTGATTTGTAGATGTCTCTCTTAGTGCTATGTCCTCATATGACTTTCCTCTGGGCATGGGTTGAGAGAAAAAAAAAAAAATCCCTGATGTCTATTCCTCTTCTTATAAGGACACTAATCTCATCAGATTAGGGCTCCATCATTATGCCTTTATTTAACCTTAATCACTTCCTTAAAGACTTTATCCCCATATATAGTCATATTGAGGTTCAGGCACTTGAGCTATTTTCTATGTAAATATAATTTTTTATTTTATCTTTGGCCAAGTGACCAGCTCTAATGAGGGCAATCAAATCTACCATCTGGGCTATGTTAAGCTCCTTTAGTGAAGATATTCTAAGGGTGAACTGAGATCTATTATAGTAGAACCAGCCTGATAATTTCCCAAATTTCTCTACGCCCACGTAGCTACTTCATAATATTGTCTGTAAGTACTAAAAATTTATCTCTAAAATATCTAATTGGTACAGCATTTGTTGTCTGTAAGTCTAATTAATCTTTAGTTGGAAACTTGACATGTATAACCTTCAGCAAATATTTTCCATATCATGTGCTTTTTCAAGTTTCTATTCTGTTAGTGATACCTCAGGAATAGCTACATTATTTCAGGTATATTAATTATTTTTTTATTTTTTTGCTGAACCAGACTTTAGAAATAGAAGGACCTCTCTAAATGGTATTAATTGATAGTGGTCAAATAAATCGAGATTATGGATTCCTAGGACTGTTGAAATGTATCAGTACATTTATGCCTATTCCATGGAGATTCAGAGAAATTTTAACAATTGCCTTTAACATAGACCAGGATAGTATCTTCTGCCTACTAGGGCTAATGTCTTTGTTTGGCAGTCCACTTTTTAAGAAAATGTCAATTTGAGGCCCAGCATGGGACTCTGCTGCTATAATACCAGCAGTTTGAGAGGCTGAGGCAGGCGGACTGCTTGAGCCTGGGAGTTTGAGACAAACCTGGGCAACACAGTGAGACTCTCATTTCTACAAAAAAAAAAAAAAAAAAAAAAAAAAAAATACTAAAATTAGGTGTGTGGTGGTCCATGCCCGTGGTCCTAGCTACCCAGGAGGCTGAAGCAGGATGATCACCTGAGCCCAGGAGGTCGACACTGCAGTGAGCTGTGATCCCTGCCACTGCATTCAAGCGTGGGTGACAGAATGAGACTCAGAAGAGAGAAAAGAAAGAAAAGAAAAGAAAGAAAAGAA
>NW_022292386.1:0-1308 GCF_002776525.5 Piliocolobus tephrosceles | reverse complement strand
TTGTTGCATAAAAGTTGATCCAGACTGATCTGGTATGGTTACATCTCCGCAGACGCAAACTCCAGTCTCCAAACTCTAGTCTCTCTCAAGCTCAGCTTGTCTACATCTGTGCCTGGACTCTACCTTTCTGTAAAAGAGTGCTCTTAGGCATAAAGCTAGGACAAAGGTGGAACCAATTTTGTGTATTTCCCTTCTCTCAGCAGGCTGTCAGTTCCGTTCCTGAAATGGTTGCTTAATATATTATTGCCAAGTTTTAGAACTGTTTTCTCAGGAGGGTAAATTGGTATCAGTTAGTTTGTCCTGGTTGGAAGCAAGTCTCACTGTCATTGAAATTTAATTTCTAAATTTCATTTAGAAAAACGTGTTATCAGTCTTGGTATTCTGGAGACAGATGTTTATGTACAAGTTGCTTTGTTGAACAGGAAAAATTGTTTTTGTTTATTTTTTTAAGGAATTAAAAAGCTTGTGACTATTGTTAGCAGGTAAATTTACTTCTGATACAGAGGAATAGCAATATGGTATAAAAGTAAATGAGTTTACAGTAATATACAGCTTTGTATCTGCACTAAAACTTAAAACCACCAGTGCCAAAGTCAAAAGCAAATTGAAAAGGAAAAAACCTGTATAATTCTGTAGTCAAGAAACAAATATTTATTTTTTAAAAAGATGCTGCAATTACTATTCACAGATCCAAAATGTGATTTACATCAATTCTCATTTTTTTGACCCTATGATTTTATATAAAAGGGATAAAATAATGTATGCCTTTAAAAACCATAATTGGTAATTTCAGTGACAACACCACGTTGTCACTGGGATTAGAATTGACATGTGACCCAATGTAAAGAGTAAAAGGCATATGAGCTTAAGAAGCAACATCTGGCGTCTCAAGCCTGCAATTCCAGCACTTTGGGAGGCTGAGACGGGTGGATCACGAGGTCAGGAGATCGAGACCATCCTGGCTGACATGGTGAAACCCCGTCTCTACTAAAAAATACAAAAAACGAGCTGGGCGAGGTGGCGGGCACCTGTAGTCCCAGCTACTCGGGAGGCTGAGCCAGAATGGCATAAACCTGGGAGGCGGAGCTTGCAGTGAGCTGAGATCTGGCCACAGCACTCCAGCCTGGGCGACAGACCGAGACTCCGTCTCAAAAAAAAAAAAAAAAGAACAACATCATTGACTCTTGGTTCGGGGTAAACCTCACTTCAAAAAGTCACTGAGAAATAAACAGCAAATGATCTTGGCTTTTATATGTAACATAGATATTTAATTATTGTAAACTGAGTGCCTTGAAGATACATACCTTG
>NW_022292385.1:0-1095 GCF_002776525.5 Piliocolobus tephrosceles | reverse complement strand
AAAAAAAAAAAGGATGAGATAGACATATCCAAATTGATTTGTCCTAGGAATTTCCAATTCTCAAGCATTCATTTACCCAGATAGCTCTGCCTTTACTTTTAGCCACATGTAAAGCATCCTCAAGGTAGGTGGCAGAGCAGAGGAATGACCCTCTAAGTCCAACCCTTTAGCAGTAAAGAGTTTTCAGTTTGCTCAGATGCCACTGTGCCTCCATGGCTTCCAGCATCCTGTGCCTGGATTATGCCTTCCCCGTATCAACTTAAAGATGCAAGTAGATGCAAGTAGACACATGGGACAAGAGATTTCATTTCATTTGGTGGCACCTTTTATAGTATAGACATAGTGAGAGCTTGATCGATGATGGATGGGTGGTTGGATGGAGGCATGGATAGGTAGGGAGCAAATGGGAAAGGTTTCAGATGGTCCAGGTTTTCCTCACTCTGGTTGCTCCCATTCCCTACAGAAAAAGAAGAAAAATTCAGGAAGAATCTACGCCAGCCTGGTGGTTAGATCCTCAATTCCCATACCTTGGAGTTGTAATGCCAGGGAAAAGAACTTTCCACAAACACCCTCACCAACCAGCATCCTTCAGCCTTTTTTTGGGACCATGGTGGTTGGGACATCATCTTGAATCGAGCTTCCTATCCTGGAGCTCAAAGGTGGTTCCTTGTGCCACTGGTCATTATCATCACCTGCCATCAGAGGCTTTGTGAATCAGTTCCTTGACCTCATCTTTTCCACTGATTTTTTTCCTCCATCCTAACTCAGCCACTCCCTCCCATAGTCGTACCCCAGATTCATTTTATAGAAGAGGCAGGGGGAAAATGAAAGTCAGAAAAGGTAAAGTGAAATGCTCAAGGTCAACATCAAGAATTAATGAGAAAGGTGGGACTTGATTCAAAGTTGCCAATCCCTCAACAGCGCTGCAACACCCTCTAGGAATGAGCTCTGTATCCAGCCCCTGCCCCTTGCACTTTGATTGCAAAGTTGCTGCTAGGGGATGAGCCAGGTTCCCAGTGAACAACCAACCCTTGGTCCTTCTGCCAGGGCTGGGCCCAAGTTAAACAGACACTGAGCCAGGAAAGGGCGGGCAGA
>NW_022292381.1:0-2117 GCF_002776525.5 Piliocolobus tephrosceles | reverse complement strand
AAAAAAAAAAAAAAAAAAAAAAAAAAAAAAAAGTATATATATATATACACTATTCAAATATGTGATTCATTTTTTGCAAAACAAATTGTCGTATTAAAAGTAGGTTCATTTTTTTTTATTTTTCTTTTCGCTTTTCAGCTTAAACGAAAAGCTGTATGCCTACGTAAGATTAATAAAGAGGCAACTTTTTTTTTTTTTTTTTTTTTTTTTTTTTTTTGATAAAATTTCAATCGGTCAAAATTTTTCATCTTATTTTTTAAAACATTTGAAAAAAGAAAAAAAAAGTGAATAACAGTACTTTTATTAATTTACACTAAAAAAAAACAAAAAAAGGTTACTCATATAAACATATGAACTTATGTATATTCAAAGCATAGTTTACATGGAGACATCCTAAGTCTTTTTAAAGCGTTGTATTTTGTAAACGAGTATACAAATATACATACATAGGTTATATATATATGTTTGTATATATTCTTCATTGCTTTAAAAACGACTATTACATAGTGAATTCCTTATTTTTATATCGTTATGATTTTTAATTAGTTATAAAAAAAAAATAAATAAAATAAAAATTGTTTTATTTTTTTAAAAACAATGTTTACATAGTGAATTCCTAGCCAAATATTATTTAGCAAATTTTTTGTGTTTTCTCCACATATCTACATTTTATATAACACCTAGCACTTGTTCATATATATATATATATGCACATATAAAGTTTAAGATTACATTATCTAATCATATAACAAACAAATAAATGTACGATAAATCAACTGCATAAATAATAAGTGTAATATATTGGAATAATTTATTCCTTAAGCATTTTTTTTTTTTTTTTTTTTTTTTTTAAATACATAAGATTTATAAAAAAACATATTATATATTTACCTAGTTCTTCCGCATGTAAACTTTTTCTCTCTTTCCCTTCCCCCTTTTTATTTTTTTACTCTTTTTTAATCTACTATTTTTTACTCTTACTTTTTTTTTTTTTTTTTTTTTTTTCACCGAAAAAATATACTTTCACTACTTCACACGAACCTTGTACTAACAACATATCATCTTCATATTAACCTAACATCAAGCTAACCTCAAATTACATTGTTTTGTTATAAAAATAATACACTAGCAACAGGGCATGTTGGAACAATGGATGAAGAAATAAAAGCTATTGAGAGAGATTATAAAGGTTTTTATGAAAAGTTTACCTATCTCAATAGAAATACATTTTCTATAAATATTATTATCAATGAAGAAATGAAAAGAAAACAGGCTATGTCTGTAAAAAATAATATACTAACTCTTGTTATTAAACTTAACAATGGATACTTCGAAATATTAAATGAAAATTTAGAAACAGGTTATAATAAGGTTTTTGAAAATATAGAACAAATTTTTAATACATTTTGTCCTATTGCTTTTGTAAATTTTATGAAGCAAGAAATAAAAAGTAAATTAAATATGCTATCGTAAATTTTTTTATTTAAAAAAAAAAAAAAAAAAAAAAAAAAAAAACTAACGTAAGTATATATAAATATATATTCTTTTTTTTATGTGCTATATTGGTGCGTGCATTATCACAAGTATAGATATAACATGTTAATTCGTCATATATTCATTATCTAATGTATTAAATTTTGCCTATGGGTAAAAAATTATAAAAGCGGAAAGAAAACTCTACTTTTTTTTATTTCAGTAGCTATATATATTTCCATTTTGTACTATGCTTAACACGTTTTATTCCTGAGAATCTATAAAAAAGAAAATGAAAAAAAAAAAAAAAAACTTAACGAAGAATAATGTGTCACATTGTTATAGTACAGCACATTGTAGTATCATAATTTAAAAAAAAAAAAAAAAAATGCAAAAAAAAAAAAAAACAATAAAATATTTAAAGAATAAGGTGTTACACTGGAATAGTGTATCATATTATAGTATCATAGTCGAAAAAAAGAAAAAATTAAAATATAACTTCAATATATATGCAAATTATTGACAAAATTGAGGTACAAATATTATTTATGCACTTTCTGCCATAACTTAGACAACAATTTAACTATCAAAATAATGAACTATTTATTTTTTTATTAATTATTTTTTTTTTTTTTAAATATAGT
>NW_022292380.1:0-4841 GCF_002776525.5 Piliocolobus tephrosceles | reverse complement strand
TGTGTGTGTGTGTGTGTGTGTGTGTGTGTGTGTGTGTGTGTGTGTGTATGGCTATTACTCAAACTGGAAAAGCATGGAATCTTGCCATTTGTGACAACATACAATGAACCTTGAGGACACTGAGCTAAGTGAAATAAGCCAGATGAATAAAGACTAATACTACTTGATCTCAACTATATGTGGAATCTATAAAACTCAAACCCATAGAAACAAGGTAGAAGGGTGGCTACCAGGAGCTGGGGGTGTGGCAGAAATGGGAAGATGTTTATCAAAATATACTCACTTGCAGTTATAAAATGAATAAGTTCTAGAGACCTCATGTACACCTTGTTGACTGTAATTAATAATAACTGTCACGACACATACACAGAACAAAGGTAACTGTGTGAGATGATAGATATGTTAATTACCTTGCTTGTGGTAATCATTCATATATATATACATATCAAACTCTCACACTGCACACTTTAATACCTATAATTTTTTGTCAATTATACCTCAATAAAGCTGAAAAATAAAAACTAAAATAACTTTCTAACATAAAAATTTCAAAAGGTTCTAAAACCATTAAGTATGAAAAAGAGAAATTAAAATCATAATAAAATACCAATATACACATTACGGTGGCTAATATGTAAAAGGATGACAATGTATCAAGTCTTGAGGAACATGTAGACCAACCAAAATCCTCAGGTACCCAGTAGAAATGTCAAATAGCACACCACTACTCAAAACTCTTTGGTAATTTTCAATAAAACTAAACATCTACCAACACTATAACCCATCAAACCACCTCTTAGGTATATACACTAAAGAAGTGTGTAGATATGTTATTAAAAAGATATCTACAATAATCTCATAATATTTTTGTTCATTATAGCCAAAAATTAGAACCAACCTTAATGTCTATCAACCATATAATGAACATATAACCCTTGTATATTTATAAATTAAATGCTATACACACTGTATGATTCCACTCATATGAAGCTCAGTGTCAAAATAATGGTTACAGGAAACAACCCAAATGCCTACCAAATAATGAATGGGTAAACAAGATATAGGAAGTCCATACAAGAGAATATTCTTTAGATATAAAAATATAAAGTACTGATTCATGCCACAATATGGATGAACTTTGGAAACATGCCAAGTGAAGGATTCCAGGAACAAAAGACCATATATGATATGATTCCACTTATATGAAATGAGAAGAATAAACAAATCCATAGACACAGAAAATATAACAGTGGCTGTCAGGGGTCCAAGGGATGCTGCAGTGGAAAGTAATTGCCCATGGGAATTCTTTGAGGGATGATGAAAATGTTCTGGAATTAGACAGTGGTGATGGTTGCATAACCTTGTGGATATACTAAAAACTACTAAATTGTACATTTTTAAATAATGAATATTATAATACGTGAATTATATCTCAATTTTTAAATAGTGGCTACTTCAGGGAAAAGAGAAGTAATTGCCTAAACATGGCATGGAGGAGGCTTCAGAGGACATAAAAATACTTTTAAAAATCTTGATCCTATCCCAGCACTTTGGGAGGCCGAGACGGGCAGATCACGAGGTCAGGAGATTGAGACCATCCTGGCTAACATGGTGAAACCCCGTCTCTACTAAAAAATACATAAAAAACTAGCCGGGCAAGATGGCGGGCGCCTGTAGTCCCAGCTGCGCAGGAGGCTGAGGCAGGAGAATGGTGTAAACCCAGGAGGCGGAGCTTGCAGTGAGCTGAGATCTGGCCACTGCACTCCAGCCTGGGCGACAGAGCGAGACTCCGTCTCAAAAAAAAAAAAAAAAAATCTTGATCCTAGCAGCAGTTACATGGTATACACATATGCAAAAATGTATTGATCTGCATACTTATGACTTGAACACTTTATGTGTGTGCATGTGTGTATACCTATGATAAAATACTATATGAAAAATCATTACTGTCACTTACTCCAACCACTAAAAATATTGACATTAGGCAAATTTGATCAAAATTAATTTGCACTATCTGTAGAGAAGAACATCTCATGAGCCATAAGTACTTCATTTCATTTAACAACTACATAGGCCTGGTATAGAGTGTCTACTATATGTGGGACATGTATAGGAGACCGCATTTAAAAATGACTCCAAACAGTTTCCGCATGCAGGTTACTTGCTTATCTCACTATGAAGTCAAGACAAGTCATTAGCATTCTGCAACAGGAAGCCAGCTTCAGAGGAAATTATAGGCAGCAGCTCCGAGGGAGGTATATAAAAGGAATGCTTGGGGAACAATGAGTTGGTTTACACAGGCCAAAGCAAAGTGAAAACTAGGCAATCATGCAATTATTTAATCAACTATATGAATTGGGAAACCTCTATCTGCATGTGATGGATTCAGCTTTTCTTTATTTTTTTGTCATTCCATTAAGTAATTTATTTTTTATATACTTCTTTATTTTTATTTTTTAATTTTAATTTTAATTTTTTTATTATACTTTAAGTTCTAGGGTACGTGTGCACAACGTGCAGGTTTGTTACATATGTATACATGCGCCACATTGGTGTGCTGCACCCACTAACTCGTCATTTACATTAGGTATATCTCCTAATGCTATCCCTCCCCGCTCCCCCCACCCCATGACAGGCCCTGGTGTGTGATGTTCCCCTTCCTGTGTCCAAGTGATCTCATCGTTCAATTCCCACCTATGAGTGAAAACATGCAGTGTTTGGTTTTCTGTTCTTGCAATAGTTTGCTCAGAATGATGGTTTCCAGCTGCATCCATGTCCCTACAAAGGACATGAACTCATCATTTTTTATGGCTGCATAGTATTCCATGGTGTATATGTGCCACATTTTCTTAATCCAGTCTGTCACTGATGGATGTTTGGGTTGATTCCAAGTCTTTGCTATTGTGAATAGTGCTGCAATAAATATATGTGTGCATGTGTCTTTATAGCAGCATGATTTATAATCCTTTGGATATATACCCAGTAATGGGATGGCTGGGTCAAATGGTATTTCTAGTTCTAGATCCTTGAGGAATTGCCACACTGTTTTCCACAATGGTTGAACTAGTTTACAGTCCCACCAACAGTGTAAAAGTGTTCCTATTTCTCCACATCCTCTCCAGCACCTGTTGTTTCCTGACTTTTTAATGATTGCCATTCTAACTGGTGTGAGATGGTATCTCATTGTGGTTTTCATTTGCATTTCGCTGATGGCCGGTGATGATGAGCATTTTTTCATGTGTCTGTTGACTGCATAAATGTCTTCTTTTGAGAAGTGTCTGTTCATATCCTTTGCCTACTTTTTGATGGAGTCTTTTTTTCTTGTAAATTTATTTGAGTTCTTTGTAGGTACTTTTGTTTTGTTTGTTTGTTTGTTTGAGACAGAGTCTCGCTCTGTCGCCCAGGCTGGAGTGCAGTAGGGGTTTGTTGTACAGATTATTTCATCAGCCAGGTATTAAGCCTCACTAACTACCCATTAGTTATTTTTCCTGATCCTCTCCCTCCTTCTACCCTCCATCTTCCACCAGGCCTCAGTGTGTAGTGTGCACCTCTATGTGTCCATGTGTTCTCGTCATTTAGCTCTCCCTTCTAAGGGAGAACATGTAGTATTCAGTTTTCTGTTTCTGTCTTAGTTTGCTCAGGATAATGGCCCTGAGCTCCATCTATGTCCTTGAAAAGGACATGATCTCATTCTTTTATATGGTTGCATAGTATTTCATGGTGTATATGTACCACATTTTCTTTATTCAATCTATCATTGATGGATATTTAGGTTGATTCCATGTCTCTGCTATTGTGAATAGTGACAATGAACAGATACATGCATGTGTCTTCATAATGGAATGATTTATATTTTGGGGGGTGTATACCCAGTAATGGGATTACTGGGTCAAATTTATATTCTTTGGGATATATACCCAGTAATGGGATTACTGGGTCAAATGGTATTTCTGTTTTTCGGTCTTTGAGGAATTACCACACTGTCTTCCATGATGGTTGAACTAATTTACACTCCCACCAACAGTGTATAAGAGTTCCTTTCTCTCCACAACCTCACCAGCATTTGTTATTTTTTGACTTTTTAATAACTGCCATTCTGACTGCTGTGTGATGGTATCTTCTTGAATTTGCAAGAAAAAAAACCAAACAACCCCATAAAAAAGTGGGCAAAGGATATGAAAGACACTTTTCAAAAGATGATATATGTGCAGCCAACAATCATATTGGAAAAAAAAAAAAAAGCTTTTCTTAAATAACGGGTACATGATAATGAATTTCTATAATTAAATATAGGGTACATTATCTTAACTAAGTTTGTATCAGCGCTATTGATGAGACTTCAAAACAGAACAGTAAACACTGCTAGTTGTTTATTTAGTAATGTATATGCTATCATAGTAACTAAAATGGTAGGATCAAAAATTAGCAAACTTTTCTTATTTGCATGAGCCCATTTCGTAAACAGAGGGGAAATATATTTTTTTAACTTTAAGAAATGCCTTTAAAGCTCATCAGTACTCTACATGTTAGACATCAAACTATCACCTTTCTGAAAGAGCATATTATGTTGACATTATTTAAAGGGGCTTTAGGGCAATAAGCCCTAACTTGAATTTTAGGTTATGTACTATTTACATTGCTGTCTGTCACCAATATCTTCAGCGCTGAAAACCTAGGCATGTCAGTAATATTATTTATTCAGACATAATTTTCATTATCCATAAAAATAGCCATGAATATCAGAATAAGTAAAAATATCCATGAGTAGCAAAAAAGCTGTCACAGAGTATGCAGGTTTTATATGTAAAAGAGGCCCTCAAGCATCTCTTTTTTTTTTTTTT
>NW_022292379.1:0-1434 GCF_002776525.5 Piliocolobus tephrosceles | reverse complement strand
TCTGTACTGACCATTATGGAGGTGACTCTGACACATTCCTGGGCATGACTTGGCCCTCAGAGATATCTGGTGGCCAATGGGCATTGGGAGTGGGCAGCACCTGGGCACAGGGTATCCCATGAATGCCCACCTCCCTGGCAGTGCACGCCTCTGTGCTGAAGCCAGACTTAGGGGCTGCTGGGAGCTATTACCCAAGGAGAGCCAGATATAGGGGCTGAGAATTGTGGCAGGGGGTCACAGGTCAGGAATGGGATGGATTCAGGTTGTGGGTTTCAACACAGAGTGGGCCGAGGACCAGGTGAACAGGCTCAGTACACCCAGCTGACAGGCACCCACTGGGGCTCTGTCCATAGCTTCTCCATGGCCGCCTGGAGCTTGCGGAAGGTCCTCTCCAGGTTGCTATTGACCAGGCAGAGGTCAAAGTAGTGCCCATAGCCCCTCTGGATGCGGCTGCTCTCCTCCACTGTCCGTCTCAGGTCCGCCTCCTGCCCAGGCACAAGGGGACCTCCCTACAGTCAGTTCCCACAACTCACCCCCACTGTCAGAAGGAGCTACAGCTCCCCCACTCCCCCTCCCCAAAGCCCAACCCTGGTGTGGACTCCCTGGCTAGGGAGTGAGGGGCCCCTCTCTGTTTGCCTCAAAGTGGCTCACCATCAACCACAAACAGATGATGAGTGAAAGGGAGGAAATAAGCTTTAGTAACTGCCAATCACACCCCCAAATGCTTTGCATGCCACATAATCTTCACTACAGCTTTGCAAAGTAGGATTAATTCTTCCCCATTTATAACAGAGAAAAGTAAGGTACAAAATGGTCACACAGACAGTGGCTAAACAGGGTCTGCCTGACTCTCAAGTCAGTGCTCCCTCAAGTCTGACTAGGCTGCCTTATCTATGCAGCATGACAGGCTGGTACCAGGGCAATCCACAAGTACCCAGGACAACCCCACCCCGACCCAGTGGAAGCTGGCTGGGCAGGGGTGGGGAAGGGTACTTGACAACTGACTTAAATAAGCTGAAGCTAGCTATATCCCAGCAGCTCCGGTTGGCCACACCTTTTGCCAAGGAGGAGGTGCCCAGAATGGAAATCAGGCAAGGGTCCAGAGCTCCTAAGGGGGTCACTGGCAGAAGGGTGCCAGCCTAGACAGCCTCTTCTGGGCCCCAGCCATGCTAGAGGGTGGGGTTGTCCTGGGTACTTGTGGATTGCCCTGGTACCAGCCTGTCATGCTGCATAGGTAAGGCAGCCTAGTCAGACTTGAGGGAGCACTGACTTGAGAGTCAGGCAGACCCTGTTTAGCCACTGACTGTGTGACCTTTTTGTACCTTTTGTACCCAGGGCCTGAGTGCAGCAGCACCAGGCATGGCCAGCAGAGGGACCCCTGCGCTCGGAGCTCTGCAAACCCTCCACCTCCTGGGAAGGCGCAGCAAGACACAG
>NW_022292378.1:0-1555 GCF_002776525.5 Piliocolobus tephrosceles | reverse complement strand
CAGGCAGCCTGCTCCTTCTCAGATCTCAACCTCAGTGTTGGGAGATCCACTCTCTCTTGAAAACTGTCAGACCGAGTCGTTTGCGTCTGCACAGGCCTCTGCTGCTTCCCCTGTTATTTTTTAGCTGCGCCCTGTACCCAGAGGCGGAGTCTACAGAGACAGGCAGGTTTCCTTGAGCTGCTGTGAGCTCCACCCAGTTCGAGCTTCCCAGCGGCTTTGTTTACCTACTGAAGCCTCAGCAATGATGGGCGCCCCTCCCCCAGCCTCGCTGCTGCCTTGCAGTTAGATTGCCACAGACTGCAGTGTTAGCAAGGAGGGAGGCTCCGTGGGCGTGGGACCCTCCTGGCCAGGTATGGGATATATTCTCCTGGTGTGCTGGTGTGCTTACAGCTCAGTATTGGGGTGGGAGTTACCCGATTTTCCAGGTGTTGTGTGTCTCAGTTCCCCTGGCTAGGAAAAGGGACTCCCTTCCCCCCTTGGGCTTCCCAGGTGAGGCGATCCCTCGCCCTGCTTCTGCTCTCACTGGTCAGGCTGCAGCAGCTGACCAGCACCCGTTGTCCGGCACTCCCGAGTGAGATGACCCCAGTACCTCAGTTGAAAATGGAGAAATCACCACTCTTCTGTGTCGCTCGCACTGGGAGATGGAGACTGGAGCTGTTCCTATTCGGCCATCTTAACATAGTTTCTTTCTACCTGGCAAAGTTAATAACAGAATTAGAGTGCTGGAGTCTAAGACCAGGGATAATCACTTAGCTGGTCCTTGTCCTCATTTGCCATTGTATCCAGAATCACGTGGCTCCTACTAATTTGGGAGAGTTTTGTTCACAGGCTCCAAGGGAAATATCGATTATCTTTGAACAAAAATATTCAGTGTTCTTTGGTGGATTCACACACGAGGAAAAAATTCTTGAAAATTAATCATCTCTTAATAATGTGACCAATCATCCCTAAATTATCTATTTTTTTGGGGTTAGTTTTTATCCTTATATTTGCATGCTTCATTTTCTTAAGTGATACATGTCCATATATATATCTATATAGTTCTGTCATTAACAGGTTCCACAGTTTAGTGTTTATCAACATGAAAATGGCATGATTCTCTTGGATCCAATTGGCTAGACATAGCTCATCCAATCAGAAAAGGTCACTTTTGTATGACAGTAACAGAAAAGTTGTTTGACGTTTAAGTGTGAACAACTATTCAGCTGGGAATTTACTGATTAATGAACATATCATTCCCTTTGTCATAATTTCTTAATGGATTAATACTAGCTCCAGAAAAATGTTGCAAATGTTTATCAGAATGTATTCTGCTTCTTATCAAATCTCCAGCCTTCTTGTGGCTTTGTTGCAGACTCCTTTCTTTCTGTTTCTATTCATACTCTGGTCCAGCTGAGGTAGGAGATAAGCAGGACTTATTTTCCCATCCTGCTAACCCAAACAAGATGTAGGAAAGAAACTGCCCCAAATCAGCTAGGACCAAAATAGTGACAAAAGCGACCTTTAGTTGACCTAACTGCCTATTTACTTTATTTTTTTTTCAATTTATTTATTT
>NW_022292377.1:0-7737 GCF_002776525.5 Piliocolobus tephrosceles | reverse complement strand
TTTTGTCACCCTAAACTTGAATGTGCTCCAAAATATCTCATGGCAGATTCCAAAAACACAGCATTTAGCAAACTCTTCAATGAAAAGAACAGTGTAATGCTATGAGATGAATTCACTCATCACATAGCAGTTCCCCACAAAGCTTCTTTTCGGTTTTTATCTGAGAATAATTCCTTTGTCGCCATAGGCTTCAGTGTGCTCCAAAATATACTACTGAATTATTCACGAAAACATTGTTAGCAAAATGACCAAGGCAAAGAACAGTGTAAATCTGTGAGATGAATTCACATATCACAAAGCAGTTTCTCAGAAAGCTTCTTTCTAGTTTTAATCTGAGGATATTTCCCTTTTCACCAAATGTCTCAACTCGCTGATAAATATCTCTTTGTAAATTCCACCAAAACAGTGTTAGCAAACTGCTCCATGAAAGGGAAGGTGTAACTCTGTGAGATGTATTCACACATCACAAAGCAGTTTCTCAGAAAGCTTCTTTCAAGTTTTAATCTGAGGCTATTACCTTTATCATCATAGGCTTCAATGCGATTCAAAATATGTCTTCTCAGATTCCTCCAAAACAGTGCTACCAAACTGCTCCATGAGAATAATCATGTAACTCTGTGAGGTGAATCACAAATCACAAAACAGTTTCCCAGAAATCTTCTTTCTAGTTTTTGTCTGAGGATATTTCCTTTTTCACAATAAGCCTCAATGCTCTTGCGAATATCCCTCTGTAGATTCCACGAAAACAGTGTTAGCAACCTGCTCCATGAAAAGAAAGTTTAAATGTATGAGATGAATTCACACATCACAAAGCAGTTTCTCAGAAAGCTTCCTTTTTTTTTTCCTGAGGGTATTTCCTTTGTCACCATAGGCTTCAATGTACTCCCAAATATCCTATTGCAGATTCCACGAAAACAGTATTATCAAACTGCTCAATGAAAACACCTGTGTATCTCTGTGAGATGAATTCACCCATCCAAAAGTAGTTTCTTAGAAAGCTTCTTTGTAGTTTTTTTCTGAGGATATTTCCTTTTCCACCCTAGGCTTCAATACACTCCCAAATATCCCTTCTCAGAAACCACAAAAACAGTGTGCCAAAGTGTTCCCTTAACAGAAACGTTTAGCCCTATGAAGTGAATGCACACATCACAAAGAAGTTTCTCTGAAAGCTTCTCTCCAATTTTTACCTGAAGAATTTTCTTTTTTCACCTTAAGCCTCTATGCACTCCCAAATATCCCCTTGCAGTTTCCACAAAAACAGTGCTACCAAACTGGGCAATGAAGAGAAAGGTTTAACTCTGTGAGATGAATTCAACCATGATGAAGAGGTTTCTCAGAAAGCTTCTTTCTAGTTTAAATCTGAGGATATTTCCTTTTTCACCATTGGCTTCAATGTGCGCCCAAAAAACTCTTCTCAGCAGCCACAAAAACAGTGATGCTGAACTTCTAAGTAAACAAAAAGGTTAAAATCTCTCACATGAATACACACATCATGAAACCGTTTCTTGAAAAGTTTCTCTCCATTTATTATCTGATGTTATTTCCTTTTTCACCACAGGCCTCTAGGAGCTCTCGAATATCCTTTTGCAGATTCCATAAAAACAGTGCAGCCAAACTGCTCAAAGAAAATGAAGGTGGAGCTCCGTGTGTTGAATTCACCCATCACAATGAAATTTCTTGGAAAGATTCTTTATAGTTTTTATCTCAGGATATATCCTTTTCCTCCATTGGCTTCCATGCGTTCCCAAATGTCCCTTCTTAGACACCACAAAAAACACTGATGCCAAACTGCTCTCCCAACAGAAAACTTCACCTCTATGAAACAAATGCATGCATCACAAAGGAGTTATCAGAAACATTCTCTCCATTTTCAACCTGAAGATATCTGCTTTTTCAACTTTGACATCTATCTGCTCTTGATTATCCCTTTCCGTATTCAAAAAAATCAGTGTTACCAAACTGCTGAATGAAAAGAATGATTTAACTCTGTGAGATGAATTCACCCATCAAAAAACAATCTCTCAGAAAGCCTCTTTCTAGTTTTTGTCTGAGGGTATTTCCTTTTTCACCAAAGGCTTCTCTGCGCTCCGAATATCACTTTGTAGATTCCAGTAAACAGCATTACCAAATGGCTCAATGAAAAGAATGGTTTACCTCTTGGAGATAAATTCACCTATCACAAAGAAATTTCTGAGGAAGCTCCTTTCCAGTTTTTTTTTTTTTTTTTTTTTTTTTTGAAGTGGAGTCTCGCTCTGTCTCCCGGGCTGGAGTACTGTGGCCAGATCTCAGCTCACTGCAAGCTCCGCCTCCCGGGTTTATGCCATTCTCCTGCCTCAGCCTCCCGTCCTTTCCAGTTTTTATCTGAGCATATTTACTTTTCCACCATCAGCCTCCATGTGCTCCCAAATATCCCTTCTCAGACACAACAGAAACAGTGAGGCCATACTATTCAATAAACAAAATGGTTTATCTCTATGGGATGAATACACACATCACAAAACAGTTTCTCAAAAAACCTTCTCTCCAGTTCTTATCTGAGGATATTTCCTTTTTCACCGTGGGCCTCTGTGAGCTCCCAAAAATCCCTTTGCAGATTCCACAAAAACAGCACTACCTAACGGCTCAATGAAAAGGAAAGTGTAACACTTTGAGACGAATTCACCCATCATAAGCAGTTTCTCACATGGCTTCTTTCTGGTATTCATCTGAGGATAATTCCTTTTTCACTATAGACCTCAATGCACTCCGGAATATCCCATTGCAGATTCCATGAAAACAGAGTTAGCCAACTGCTCCATGAAAAGAAGGGTAAAACTCTGTGAGATGAATTCACATATCACAAGGAAGTTCCTCAGAAAGCTTCTTTCTAGTTTTTATCTGAGGATATTTCCATTGGCACCATCATCTTCAATCCGATCCAAAGTGTCCCTTCTCATATTTCCCAAAGAGTGTTCTACCAAACTGCTACATGAAAAGTTTTGTGTAACTCTGTGAGAAGAATTCACAAATCATGAAACAGTTTCTCATAAAGCATCTTTCTAGTTTTTGTATGAGGATATTTCCTTTGTCACCATAAACTTCTATGCGCTCTGAAATATCCCAATTCAGATTACAAGAAAAGTGTTAGCAAGCTGCTCTATGAAAAGAACAGTGTAATTCTCTGAGATGAATTCACATATCACAAAGCACTTTCTCAGATAGCTTCTTTCTAGTTTTTATCTGAGGATATTTCCTTTTTCACCATAGACCTCAATGCACTCCCAAGTATCCCTTTGCAGATTCTACAAAAACAGTGTTAAGAAACTGCTTCATGAAAGAAAGGTGTAAGTCTGTGAGGTGAATTCACACATCACAAAGAACTTTCTCAGAATGCTTCTTTCCAGTTTTTCTCTGAGGATATTTCCTTAGTCAACATATTCTTCAATGTGATCCAAAATATCCCTTCTCAGGTTACCCAAAAACAGTGCTACCAAACTCATCCATGAAAGCAGTCATGTAACTCAGTGAGATGAATTAACACATCACATAGCAGTTTCTCAGAAAGCATCTTACTAGATTTTATATGAAGATATTTCCTTTGTCACCGTAAGTTTCAAGGTGCTCCAAAATATCCCATTGCAGATTTCCAGAAAACACTGTTACCAAATGGCTTGAAGAAAAGAACGGTGTAACTCTGTGAGATGTATTCACACATCACAGAGCTGTTTCTTAGAAAGCTTTTTTCTAGTTTTTATCTGCGGATATTTACTTTATCACCTTATGCTTCAATGCGATTCAAAATACCCCTGCTCAAACTCCCCAAAAACAGTGCTGGGAAACTGCTCCATGAAAACAAAGTTATAACTCTGTGAGGTGAATTCACACATCAGAAACAAGTTTCTTAGAAAGCTTCTTTCTAGTTTTTGTATCAGGATATTTCCTTTGTCACCATAAACTTCTATGCCCTCCAAAATATCCCATTGCAACTTCCAAGAAAACAATGTGAGCAAACTGATCAATGAACAGAACAGTGTAATGCTGTGAGACGAATTCACAAATCAAACAGCAGATTCTCAGAAAACTTCTTTCAAATTTTTTTTCTGAGGATATTTCTTTTGTCACCATAGGCTTCAGTGCACTCCCAAATATCCTACTGCAGACTCCACAAAGACAGTGTGATCAAACGGCTCAAAGAACAGCACCATGTAGCTCTGTGAGACGAATTCACCCATCACAAAGCAGTTTCTCAGAAAGCTTCTTTCCAATTTTTTTCTGAGGATATTTCTTTTGTCACCACAAGCTTCAGTGCACTCCCAAATATCCTACTGCAGACTCCATGAAGACAGTGTTATCAAACGGCTCAAAGAAAAGCATGATGTAGCTCTGTGAAATGAATTCACACATCACAAAGCAGTTTCAGAACGCTTCTTTCTAGTTTTTATCTGAGGATATTTCTTTTTTCACCATAGACCTCAATGTGCTCCCAAATATCCCATTGCATATTCTATGAAAACAGTGTTAGCCAATTGCTCATTGAAAAGGAAGGTGTACACTTGTGAGGTGGATTCACGCATCATAAAGAAGTTTCTCAGATAGCTTCTTTCTGGTTTTTTATCTGAGGATAATTCCTTTGTCACCAAAGGCTTCAATGCAATCCAAAATATCCCTTCCCAGTTTCCTCAAAAACAGTGCTACCAAACTGCTACATGAAAAGAATGGTGTAAATCCGTGAGATGAATTCAAACATCACAAAGCAGTTTCTCAGAATGTTTCTTTCTGGTTTTTATCTGAGGATATTTCCTTTTTCACTATAGGCCTCCTTGTGCTCCCAAATATCCCTTTGCAAATTCCATGAAAATAGTGATGGCAAAGTGTTCCAAGAAAAGAACATGGTATAACTCCTGTGAGGTGAACTAACACATCACAAAGCAGTTTCTCAGAGAGTTTCTTTCCAGTTTTTATATGAGGATATTTCCTTTGTCCCCATAGGATTCAATGTGATCCAAAATATTCCTTCTCAGACTCCAGAGAAACACTGCTGGTAAACTGCTCCATTAAAAGAGTCTTGTAACTCTGTGGGATGAATTAGCACATCACAAAATGGTCTCAGAAAGCTTCTTTCTAGTTTTTATATGATATTATTTATTTTCTCACCATAAGCATTAAAGCGCTCTGAAATATCCCATTGCAGATTCCAAGAAAACAGTGTTAGCCAACTGCTTAATGAAAAGAACAATGTAACTCAGTGAGGTGAATTCACATGTCACAAAGAAGTTTCTCAGAAAGCTTCTTTCTAGTTTTTATATATGGATATTTCCTGTTAAACCATAGGTTTCAATGTGCTCCCAAGTATCCCTTCTCAGACACCACAAAAAGAGTGATATCAAAGTGTTCACTCAACAGAAACATTTAGCTGTATGAGATGAATGCACAAACCACAAAGGACTTTCTCTGAAAGATTCTCTCCAGTTTTTGCCTGGAGAATTTTCTTCTTTCACCTCAGGACTCTATGTGCTCCCAAATATCCCATTACAGATTCCACAAAAACAGTGTTACCCAACTGCTCAATGAAAAGAAAGCTTTAACACTATGAGATGAATTCACCCATCACTAAACGGTCTCTCAGAAAGCTTCTTTCTAGTTTTTATCTGAGGGTATTTCCTTTTTCACCATAGGCTTCTCTGTGCTTTGTATATCCCTTTGTAGATTCCACAAAAACAGGGTTAACAAACTGCTCAATGAAAAACATGGCTTACCTCTGGGAGATGAATTCACCCATCACAAATAAATTTCTCAGAAGATTCCTTTCTACCTTTCATCTGTGCAGCATGTTTACACTTCCACGATCAGCCTCAAAGCATTCCCAGATATCTCTTCTCAGACACCACAAAAACGGTGATACCAAATTCGTCAATGAAAAATATGGTTTATCTCTATGAGGTGAATGCACACATCACCAAAGTTTCTCAAAATCCTTCTCTCCAGTTTCCATTGGGAGATATTTCCTTTTTCACCATTAGCCTCTATCAGCTCCCGAATATCCCTTTGAAGATTCCTCCCAGAAAAGTGCTACCAAACTGCTCAATGAAAAGAAAGATGTAACTCTGAGAGATGAATTCAACCATTACAAATCAGTTTCTCATAAAGATTCTTTCTAGTTTTTATCAGAAGATGTTTCTTTTTTCACCGTAGGTGTCAAGGCACTCCCAAATAATCCTTTGCAAATTGCAGGATAGCAGCTTTAGCAAACTGATGCATGAAAAGAAAGGTGTAACTCAGGAAGATGAATTCACACATCACAAAGAACTTTCTCAGAAAGCTTGTTTCTAGTTTTTATCTGAGTATATGTCCTTAGTCACCAAAGGATCCGATGTGATTCAAAATATTCCTTCTCAGATTCCACAAAAACAGAGTTACCAAACTGATCCACGAAAAGGATTGTGTAACTCCGTGAGATGAATTAACACATCACAAAGTGGTTCCTCACAGTGCTTCTATCTAGTTTTTGTATGAGGATATTTCCTTTATCACCATAAACTTCAATGTGTTCCTAAATATCCCTTTGCAGATTCCAAGAAAACAGTGTTAGCAAACCGATCAATGAAAAGAACAGTGTAACACTGTGAGATGAATTTACATATCAAAAGCAGTTTCTGAGAAAGCTTTTTCTAGATTTTATTTGAGAATATTACCTCTTTCAGCATAGGCCTCAAAGTGCTCACAAATATCCCTTTGCAGATTCCAAAAAACAGTGTTAGCAAACTGCTATATGAAAAGAAAGGTGCAACTATGTGAAAGGAATTCACACATTGAAAAGAACTTTCTCAGAAAGCTTCCTTCTAGTTTTTATCTGAGGATATTTCCTTCTCACAATTTCCCTCAATGTGGTCATGAATATCTCCTTGCAGATTCCACGAAAATAGTGTTAGCACACTGCTCCATAAAAAGAAAGGTGTAAATCTGTGAGATGAATTCACACATTACGAAGCAGTTTCTCAGAAAGCTTCTTTTTGGTTTTTCTCAGAGTATATTTCCTGTGTCACCATAGGCTTCAATGCTCTCCCAAATATCCTATTGCAGATTCCACGAAATAGTGTTATCAAACTGCTCAATGAAAGCAACAGTGAAACTCTGTGAGATGAATTCACACATGATGAAGTAGTTTCTCAGACATCGTCTTTCTAGCTTTTAATTGAGGATACTTCCTTTGTCACCATAGGCTTCAATGTGACCCAAAGTATCCCTTCTCAGATTCCCCCAAAACAGTGCTACCAAACAGTTACATGAAAAGAATGGTGTAACTCTGTGAGATAAATTCACAAATCACAAAGATGTTTCCTAGAAAACTTCTTTCTAGTTTTTATCTGAGTATATTTCCTTTTTCACTGTATTAATCAATGCACTTCCAAATATCCCATAGCAGATTAATCAAAAAAAGTGTTAGCAAACTTCTCAATGAAAAGAGCGGTGTAACTCTGTGAGGTGAGTTCATACATCACAAAGGAGTTTCACAGAAAGCTTCTTTTTGGACTTTCATCTGTGGATATTTCCTTTGTCCCCATAGGCTTCAATGCACTCCCAAATATCCTATGCAGATTGCACGAAAACTGTGTTATCACACTGCCCACTGAAAAGAATGGTGAAACTCTATAACATGAAAACACAGATCACAAAGCTGTTTTTCAGGGCTGCTTTCTGGGTTTTATCTGAGGAAAGTTCATTTTTCACTGTAGGCATCAAAGGGCTCTGGAATATCCC
>NW_022292376.1:0-1083 GCF_002776525.5 Piliocolobus tephrosceles | reverse complement strand
TTTATTTTGAGCCTATGTATGTCTCTGCATGTGAGATGGGTCTCCTGAAGACAGCAGACTGATGGGTCTTGACTCTTTATCCAGTTTGCCAGTCTGTGTCTTTTAATTGGAGCATTTAGTCCATTTACATTTAAGGTTAATATTGTTATGTGTGAACTTGATCCTGCCATTATGATATTAACTGGTTATTTTGCTCATTAGTTGATGCAGTTTCTTCCTAGCCTCGATGGTCTTTACATTTTGGCATGTTTTTGCAATGGCTGGTACCGGTTGTTCCTTTCCATGTTTAGGGCTTCCTTCAGGGTCTCTTGTAAGGCAGGCCTGGTGGTGACAATATCTCTAAGCATTTGCTTATCTGTAAAGAATTTTATTTCTCCTTCACTTATGAAACTTAGTTTGGCTGGATATGAAATTCTAGGTTGAAAATTCTTCTCTTTAAGAACGTTGAATATTGGCCCCCACTGTCTTCTGGCTTGTAGAGTTTCTGCCGAGAGATCTGCTGTCAGTCTGATGGGCTTCCCATTGTGGGTAACCCGACCTTTCTCTCTGGCTGCCCTTATGATTTTTTCCTCCATTTCAACTTTGGTGAATCTGGCAATTATGTGTCTTGGAGTTGCTCTTCTGGAGGAGTATCTTTGTGGCGTTCTCTGTATTTCCTGAATTTGAATGTTGGCCTGGCCTGCTAGGTTGGGGAAGTTCTCCTGGATGATATCCTGTAGAGTGTTTTCCAATTTGGTTCCATTTTCCCCCTCACTTTCAGGCACCCCAATCAGACGTAGATTTGGTCTTTTGACATAATCCCATACTTCTTGCAGGCTTTGTTCATTTCTTTTTCTTCTTTTTTCTTTTGGTTTCTCTTCTCGCTTCATTTCATTCATTTGATCCTCAATCGCTGATACTCTTTCTTCCAGTTGATCGAGTCGGTTACTGAAGCTTGTGCATTTGTCACGTATTTCTCGTGTCATGGTTTTCATCTCTGTCATTTCGTTTATGACCTTCTCTGCATTAATTAGTCTAGCTGTCAATTCTTCCACTCTTTTTTCAAGATTTTTAGTTTCTTTGCGCTGGGTACGTAATTCCTCC
>NW_022292375.1:0-2766 GCF_002776525.5 Piliocolobus tephrosceles | reverse complement strand
TTCAAAACTAGTCGTTCTCATTTTTCTCTAGCAACTGGGAATATTAATAATTGAAGATGTGTTGATATAAAAATAATCATAATAATCACAATAAAGTGGTGTTAACAATTATATCACAAGATATAATAGACATTATAGATATTATAAGATGTCAAAAAAAAGTCATAAAATCTTTGAAATGATTGACACCTTAAATGCGGCCCCTTGTGCTGCCCTGGGGCGCCTTTCTAGCTGGGTTCTTAGCAGTGCTCGCCCTGCTCCACCTGCTCATCCCAGGTTCCTGCGCCCCCGGAGTCGTGCCATGGGAGCGAGGTCCTTTGCCGTGGCCCTAGACAAGGACAATGAGGAGGGGGTGCACGTGGAGTCTCTGCGGAAAGGCTGGACTCTGGGCAGGAGACTTCGTGGATGGGCGCAGCCTCATCTGCAAGCCTTGATCATTGCCCGGTGCCTGCAAACATCCCAACCGAAAGAGAGAGCACAAGGAACTGACAGAGAGTGAGAGACAGAGAGAGAATCTAAAATGGGACACACACAAACACATAGACACACAGACAGTCATACAGCAGTGGCACACAAACAAACACCCCCAGGCAGCCGCTGAGGCTAGGGTGTTTGGCTCTCGAACTAGAAGGACCCTTGGTTGAGAGATCAGCCCACGCGTCAGCAGGCTGACCCGTCCTCGAGGTCACGGGGGGCACGACTTCTGGGGAGACTCTCCCGAACAGCCTCCGGGCGGGCCTGAGGCTGGGATGCAGCGCTGCTTCGCCAGCCCCCCGGCCTGTGCTTTCCACATCCTGGTAAGCCCTTTGCCAGGACTCCTGGCATGCGGAGACAGTCCTGCCAACCCCGTGGAGAGGTCAGGCTGGAGCCTTGGAGCCCCGCCACCCAAGCTCTGCCACGGAGGGCTCCTGTTTGCCAGGCCTCAGGGCGTGGTTACTATGACAACCGTGGGAACCACTGTGACGCGAGCACCAGCCCGCCGCGAGCACCCGCTGGCCACTCCCGCATGCGCATTCGCTTCGCAGCCCGGCCCTCCGCTGCCTGCAGTCAGGCTGCCTCCAGTTGAAAGCGCCAGGGGCTCTCCCGCTGCAGCCTTGGCAGCGGCTGCATCCGAGGTCCTGTTGGGGGCCGCATGGGAGAGGCGGCCGCGGGCAGCGTCCCACGATCCAACCCCCAGGAGTCCCGACTTCAGAACATCCTTGAGCCGATTTCCACCAGGGGAGGGGGAGCTTCAGGGCTCCTGCTGGGGTCATGCCCATCGGATCCGATTCTGGACCCCTACGGGAGAGAATGGATTGGCTGAGCACATCACATCGATGGAGGCAGGCAGGGCCTGGCTGCAGCCCAGAATGATCCCATGGGCCTCAAGGCGTGGAGTCAGCTGAACGTTCACTGACCCCTGAGCCGTCTGCCTCCCTCCTTTCAAAAAGCGGTGACCTGCCCTGCTTCCCAAGGGCCTGGGGCTCCTTCAAGCTGCTCCCGCTTTCCAGGACACCTGTCAACAGGTCCAGGGGCGAATCCGAGGTGGAGCCAATGCGTGGCACTGGCGTACCCTGGACCAGATGGTGTAAGCGTGTGTCACTGAGGGCACACGGGCCGACTGCGAGAGAAACAACGGTGTCCTGGCATGTGCCCGGTGGAAGGGGGGCACAGGTGACCTTTCCATGAATGCCAGGGAAAGTCAAAGAACGTCTGGGATCTACCAGCCGGCCAGAAGTCTCAGCGGGACAGTCCACCCAGGAGCAGAGGGGGTCTCATTCTCAGGAAGGAGACTGGGTGTGCAGAGGAAATGCCACAGCCCCTCTTCCAGAAGACAAGGACCTGTCTTTCAAAGGAGGAGGGAGGCAGAGGGCTCAGAAGCGTCAGTGCACTTTCAGTTGACAGCACGCCTTGAGGCCTGTGGGATGATTGTGGGCTGCAGCCAGACCCTGCCTGCCTCAGTCGATGTGCTCAGCCCATCCATTCTCCTCCGGAGGGGTCCACAGTCGGATCTGAAGCGGAGTCCTGAGACCCCAGCAGGCGCCCTGAAGCTCCCCCTCCCCCGGACGAAATCGGCTCAAACCCAAGCAGGTTTGAGAGGAAAACAATCATGACAGGGATCTCCAGGAAGTGTATCCCTGATGGACTGGGAGCGGACACATGACAGAGGCACAGACGCGGAAGGAGGCTCACCAAAGTCAGGCCCACATGCAAGAAATCGCTTTTTGGCACAAAGGGCGTTTTTCTCCAAACACACACACAAACACACACACACACACACACAGACACACATCCCAACCCAAAGAGAGAGGGCAAGGAACTGACAGAGAGTGAGAGACAGAGAGAGAATCTAAAATGGGACACACACAAACACATTGACACACAGACAGTCATACGGCAGTGGCACACAAACAAACACCCCCAGGCAGCCGCTGGGGCTACGGCGTTCAGCTCTCCACCGAGAACGACCCTCGGTTGAGAGATCAGCCCACGGGTCAGCAGGCTGACCCGTCCTCGAGGTCACGGGCGACACGACTTCTGGGGAGACTCACCTGAACAGCGTCCGGGCGGGCCCGAGGCTGGGATGCGGCGCTGCTTCGCCTGCCTCACCCCACCGACTCTGCTTTGGATATCCAGGCCAGCCCTTTGCCAGGACTCCTGGCATCCGGAGACAGTCCTGCGGACCCGGTGGAGAGGTCAGGCTGGAGCCTCGGAGCCCCGCCACCCCAAGCACTGCCACGGAGGGCTCCTGTTTGCCAGGCCTCAGGGCGTGGTTCCTATGACAAC
>NW_022292373.1:3081-3879 GCF_002776525.5 Piliocolobus tephrosceles | reverse complement strand
TTTTTATGTTATCATTTTTTATGTTATCATTTTTTATGTTATCATTTTTTATGTTATCATTTTTTATGTTATCAGTTTTTATGTTATCATTTTTTATGTTGTCATTTTTTATGTTATCATTTTTTATGTTGTCATTTTTTACGTTATCATTTTTTATATTCCCAGTTGTTATATTCCCAGTTGTCATGTTACTACTAATATTACTTTCGTTGCACTTCTGTTTTGATACCCATTCTTCGTATTCACTATACGAAAGTACATCCGTATTGGTCTCCACACTTTTTTTTATAACACTTTGTTTATTATTATCACTTTCTTCAACAGGCATATCATTACTAATATTAATATGACTACGATTATGAGTGTAACCATTATGACCGTTTAAATTATCTACATGTTCATCTTTTATATTTGATCCCAAATTCAATTTGCTTAATAAACCATGACTACAAATGCGTTTATAATCGTTAATCCAGCTACATCCATTATTATCTGTAAACAAGTAGTTGTTTACTTTTATTGAATCTAAATTATTCATTTTTAAAAAAGAATCATAATGTTTTTTATAAGGCATTATTATTTTATTATACTTACACAGGTTTGTGTTATTATGTATCATACAATTATCACCACTTTTACTATCATTTCTATCGCCGCTCTTACTACGGCTCCTACTACGGCTCCTACTACGGCTCCTACTACGGCTCCTACTACGGCTCCTACTACGGCTCCTACTACGGCTCCTACTACGGCTCCTACTACGGCTCCTACTACGGCTCCTACTACGGCTCCTACTAC
>NW_022292373.1:2390-2981 GCF_002776525.5 Piliocolobus tephrosceles | reverse complement strand
ACCACTCCTATTACCACTCCTATTACCACTCCTATTACCACTCCTACTACGGCCCCTACTACCACTTCTAGAACTACCATCTTTATCTCCTTTTTTTATATTTTCGCTCTCTTCATTGTTAATACTTAAGTTGTCCATTTTTTTTGAGTCTACATATGTAACCATTAAGTCATTATTACCTTTTTTATTTGTAACACTAGTAGTAAAAAATGAATCGGGTGGGTTACGCTTTCTCATAAATATTGGTGCCTCCACATCTTTATTATTATTTATCATCATGTTTTTGTTATTATTGCTTGTACTAATATCTGATACAGCTTCTGACCTGTCTCTACTGATGCTTCTGTTTCTACGCCCGTTTCTACTCAGTCTACTAATATCATAATGGAAAGTGTTAATATCTCTTGTATTAGGTTCGCTTCTGGTATTAACCGAACTTTCATTTTCAGAACATGTTTGCTGTTGTGTTTGATGATGTCCTCGCTCTTCTTGTTCCTGTTTATGTTCATTTTCATTCTCATGTTCATTCTCATTTTCATTCTCATTTTCATTCTCATTTTCATTCTCATTTTCATTCTCATTTTCATTCTC
>NW_022292373.1:909-2380 GCF_002776525.5 Piliocolobus tephrosceles | reverse complement strand
TTTTCATTCTCATTTTCATTCTCATTTTCATTCTCATTTTCATTCTCGTTTTCATTTTTATTTTCCTTTTCCTGTCCCTTTTCATGTCCCTTTTCCTGTCCCTTTTCATGTCCCTTTTCATGTCCCTTTTCATGTCCCTTTTCATGTCCCTGTTCTTGCACATTATCATTCATATTAATACCCGAGGAATGCATAACCGCCAACGTTGCCAACTTATTTATACTCTCTTTTATGTCCACATTAGTAAAAAAAAAAGAGTTAAAACATATATTATTTGTACACAGTAATAAAGAATAGTTTTGATTTAAAACGAAATTAAAATATATGTTATGCACACATTTTATATTCATATCAATAAACATGTCGTTTGATGGATAAAACAAATTATTTAAATAATAGTTTCCTAAAATATAAAAATAGTAAAGATGTCTAAGTTCTTTTTTTTTTAGATTTTTTAGATAGTTACTACTATTGGGAATATGGTCTATATCGATGTCTATTAGGTTATATATCTTTTTCACGTCGAAAGTCATTAATATATTTTTATTAATTTTTATATAAGCAGTTTTTTTAGACGTTTCAAATTGATTATGAACAAAAATGGTAAAACCGTGCTTTTTACTACTACGTTCGCGATTTGTTGAATTAACAAGCAAGTCTGTATTTGTTATACTTCTCACTCCATTACTCTCAGTCACTCCATTACTCTCAGTCACTCCATTACTCTCAGTCACTCCATTACTCTCAGTCACTCCATTACTCTCAGTCACTCCATTACTCTCAGTCACTACATTGCTATCAGTCACTACATTGCTATCAGTCACTACATTGATGTTACTACTACTACCACTACCTCTATTAACAGAATAAATATCACCCTTCTTCCCCCTTCTAGCATCATCCCTTTCATTATCTTTTTCATTTAAATAAGCGAAAGAATGTGAAATGTTATTTTGCTCCTTAACATATAAAGTCCTTTTTTTTTTCCTATTACGTTTGTAATCGCTTAAACTGTAATTTCCTTTTATTTGCGTTTCTTTTGAATCCTTTTTTTCGTCACTTTTTTTTTTTTTTTCTTTTTTTTTCATTTTGTACAATTTAAAAATTAAATTTGGTTTATTGTGTGGTGTAGCAAGTCGTCTAGTCTTACTCTCGCCATCGCTCCCTCCATATTTATCTTCACCATCATAACTTATATACCGACGTTTTCGTTCGGTATTTTCTTTTCTGTCGAATAAAGTTAAAATTGGAAATTTTTTATTCTTATGCAAAAAATATACACCTATGTTATCAAGCGAAACATGATAAACAAAATCATTATTTAAATAAGCCTTAGCACAACATTTTAAATTATTTGTTTTTATATGTATAGTCTTATTTACTTTATTACAACCAAATATATTCAAAAATAATTTTTTTACCATTACTGAGCATACCCAACTTACATGTATTTTTTTTACGTGTTTAGAAG
>NW_022292373.1:0-809 GCF_002776525.5 Piliocolobus tephrosceles | reverse complement strand
TATATTTTTTCTATTATTTCCATTAATATTATTACTACTGTTACGTTTGTGGTTACTTTTACGTTTGTGGTTACTGTTACGTTTGTGGTTACTGTTAAGTTGGTGGTTACTTGTACTACTATTAGTACTAATAACACTACTACTACTAACACTACTACTAACACTACTACTACTACTACTACTGCTACTACTACGATTTTTCATATTCATTATATACCTTTTTATACTTGAAATCACATAAAAACCATATGTGTATTCAAACTTTTCAATCAAATCTTTATCGTATTTTTTTTTTTTCTCTTTTTTACGTAACTCATTTTTATAATTTATAATATCCAATGCGTCAGGTACTCTCAACCAATCTTCAATACTAATACCACAACAAACAGAACTATATATATAAAAATAATTTATTATTAAATCAAATAAATAAACTAGATCTTTTATTGATGCGTTCACATATATTTTATTTATACCTACGACAAAATTAATCAAATTGAACTCTTTGATATTTATGTTTTCCTCTAATAAAATATACCTTTCGATTTTATATTTATCTTTTTCTTTTATTTTGTAGTACCACTCGTTGTAAAGTTTTTTTTTTGCTTCGTTATTCTGTTGTGGCATGTGTCGGATCATACCCTGTTTCGTATTAACATGTATATTACCTCCATCACTTACCCCATAACTATTATTAACCCCGCTATCTATATAAACATTAGATTTACTATTATCGTTATCACTTACAATGGAACTTTCTTTAACTGTGTTTACTTTACAAGTATCATCGTTATTCGTGGCTAAATTAT
>NW_022292371.1:0-1062 GCF_002776525.5 Piliocolobus tephrosceles | reverse complement strand
AAAATCTCTAAGCATTTGCTTACTGTAAAGAATTTTATTTCTCCTTCCCTTATGAAACTTAGTTTGGCTGGATATGAAATTCTGGGTTTAAAATTCTTTTCTTTAAGAACGTTGAATATTGGCCCCCACTCTCTTCTGGCTTGTAGAGTTTCTGCCGAGAGATCTGCTGTCAGTCTGATGGGCTTCCCTTTGTGGGTAACCCGACCTTTCTCTCTGGCTGCCCTTAAGATTTTTTCCTTCATTTCAACTTTGGTGAATCTGGCAATTATGTGTCTTGGAGTTGCTCTTCTGGAGGAGTATCTTTGTGGTGTTCTCTGTATTTCCTGAATTTGAATGTTGGCCTGCCCTGCTAGGTTGGGGAAGTTCTCCTGGATGATATCCTGTAGAGTGTTTTCCAATTTGGTTCCATTTTCCCCCTCACTTTCAGGCACCCCAATCAGACGTAGATTTGGTCTTTTGACATAATCCCATACTTCTTGCAGGCTTTGTTCATTTCTTTTTCTTCTTTTTTCTTTTGGTTTCTCTTCTCGCTTCATTTCATTCATTTGATCCTCAATCGCTGATACTCTTTCTTCCAGTTGATCGAGTCGGTTACTGAAGCTTGTGCATTTGTCACGTATTTCTCGTGTCATGGTTTTCATCTCTGTCATTTCGTTTATGACCTTCTCTGCATTAATTAGTCTAGCTGTCAATTCTTCCACTCTTTTTTCAAGATTTTTAGTTTCTTTGCGCTGGGTACGTAATTCCTCCTTTAGCTCTGAGAGGTTTGATGGACTGAAGCCTTCTTCTCTCATCTCATCAAAATCATTCTCTGACCAGCTTTGATCCGTTGCTGGCGATGGGCTGTGCTCCTTTGCAGGAGGAGATGCGCTCTTATTTTTTGAATTTCCAGCTTTTCTGCCCTGCTTTTTCCCCATCTTTGTGGTTTTATCTGTCACTGGTCTTTGATGATGGTGACGTACTGATGGGGTTTTGATATAGGTGTCCTTCCTGTTTGATAGGTTTCCTTCTGACTGTCAGGACCCTCAGCTATAGGTCTGTTGGAGATTGCTTGAGGTCCAC
>NW_022292369.1:0-2511 GCF_002776525.5 Piliocolobus tephrosceles | reverse complement strand
AATACACTTATAAATTAAAAAAAAAAAAAAAAAATATATATATATATATATATATCTATATATGACTGTAAAAAAAATTAAATATTTTGTTAATATATTTTTGTCTTTTTTAAAACAATAATAATATTTTAATTAAACATATGATTTTAAATCATTTGTTATTTATATCATACATCTTATTATTCTATGTATAATTACATAGTTATATAAATTTTTTTAAATTTCACAGACCTTTTAGTTTTGCTTTACCATTAATTTTTTTTTTTTTTTTTTTTTTTTGTATTAACAAAATGGAACAACTAAATAGCAAAGCTCTTATGAGCCTAAAAGATGATAAAAAAATTGAAAATCCGAATTGCATTAGAGGCAAAAATATAAAACAATAAAAATATGCACAAATAAATAAATAAAAATGTTAGATGTTTTTTTTTTTTTTTTTTTTGCTTTTTTAATTTTTTTAATTTTAATTTTTTTTTTTTTTTTTTTAGAAGCGGTATATAACCCTTTTTTTCTTTTTTTTCTTTTTTTTCATTTTAATAAACAAAATTTGATTTCATATATATGGTGCATTCACATATAAGTCCATATACTGGAATTTTATGAACCATATATATAAAATTAGACACATTTGTTTTAATGAAAATATAAAAATAATAAATTAACTAACACAAAATTAAAATAACATATTATTATTAATTAGGGAGTAATAGTGCGTATAATAATCGTATTTGTAAACACATTGTTAGTGTTGTGTTTGTTAATGGACATAACAAAAAGTTGCGAAAGACATTTACGTAAAAGCAAAGAAAAAAAAAAAAAAAACAACAAAAACTTGTGTATATATATACATATATATATATTTGTGTAATATCTGTGTAGCACACATGCATAAATTAAAAAAAAAAAAAGAACGAAAATGTAGTTATAAAGAAAAAGTAAAATATTGCTACAAATAAATTGTGCAAATATTTATGTGCTACATATGTGAACCTTTATAATAAATATTTATTGCTTTTTTATTTATATTTTTAATTATTTAACCACTTTTTTTTTTTTTTACTTTCACCAGGTACTTGGATTATAGGATCATTAATATTAGTAAACATTCAATCAAAAAATGTTTTAATATATAATATTTTAATTTGTTTTGGTATTTTGTTTTGTTCTAAAATGTTGTATAATTTGTTTTATTATAGTGTGTTCTAAATTTTGTTCAGTTTTATTTAGTATATTGTATAATTTTTTTTTTTTCAGAGTACTTTTTTATTTCATTCTGTTGAAAGAATTCAAAATATAATAAAAGAAGACAAAGGAGTAAATATATACATATATATTTATTACATATAAGAATTTACTAAAAAATTGTTTCATATTTTGTCAGAAAAAAAAAAAAAATAAAAAATTAGAATTAGAATTATTTATAAAAACAAACCTATATGTGCGACACTGATTTTGTTATGCATTGACTTAATATATTTATTAATACTTTTATAATTACTCATTCGTTTTAAATGTTTTTTTTTTTTTTTTTTTTTTTTTTTTTTGAAGTTGTTTTTAATGCTTGTGAGTTTTTTATGGACATATTTTGGTACAATCCAGGTCTGTATTTTCTATTTTTATAGATTTTATATATATATATATATATATATATATGTATAGTTTGCAAATGTGCATATTTACTCAATGTAGTTTTTAATTAGTTTAATTTAATTTTGTAATGTTTTTACTTTACTTTTGAAGATTAACAAGTCGGATACTTGTCAAAAAACCGCACCTCATTTATTTTGGGCTGTATTCACTCTTGTGACCACAATTTGGTATAATTAAAAAACAAATAATTGCATATGTAATATTATAGTTTTTAATTATTTTTTTTTTTTTAAAGGAGTGTGTAAGGTTTATATAATTCATTTAATAGGGATGTAATATATATTTTATCAATTTTTTTTTTTTTTTTTTCTAGGTGTTCTATTATTGGATTGATTTTAAGTTTGATTACTATATCAATTGTAAGATAAATAAAATTATATATCATTTAAAAAAAAAAATTTTACTTAAAAAATTTATCAACACAAATATAGCATAATTTGTGTCAACCCAAATTTAAAAAAGAAATAATTATATTTATTATAAAATTAACATACTACTTTTTATTTTTATTAGGGATCACTCTTTGTTGTTTTGTCGAACATAAATTAAATATAAAATTTAAGTTTATGCTTATGCATGCAGTAAGCAAAAAAGTATTATAATTCGAAAAAATAAGAAATGGGAACAAGTTATTAAGTATGTGTTTTTTTTTTTTCTTTTTTAATATTGCACTGTTTAATTTTATAAACAGTTAATTCTATATGATAAATTTGTATTAATAAAAAGCGTACATATATATACATATGATTGTGTGAATTATAAGTAGGTATGAATTACATAATTAGATAAAACTTGTAAATATATAATAGGAATATATATATATGTATATATATTTATTTATATGTAGATAATAAGCACATA
>NW_022292368.1:0-2159 GCF_002776525.5 Piliocolobus tephrosceles | reverse complement strand
ACATCACAGGTTTCAGTTACTTTTATATTTTGGTGCACATTATTTTTTTTGTAATCTTTTTTTAGTGGTGCTGATAAAATTGATAGATTTATTTCTATATTTTTTTCATTAAAAGTAAATATATCTATGTAAAATACATAAATATCGGAATCATCTTCTTTTTTATATTTTAAATATAAATTACTTATATATATATTTGGTTCTTTTTTAATACTATGAGCAAATACTGATTGTGCATATTTCTCGTGTCCACCATTATCATTTAAACATATTAAAAGAACATTCCAGTTTATATCAGTATTAATTTTTTGTGGATTTATAAAAAAATGTACACTATCATTATCTTTCAAAGATTCCAGATTTAAGACTAAATGTTTTTCGTTACTTGATGTAGGTATAATTTTAGATCCAGGAATAAATAAATTTTGAGAATATATGTTTATTCTATGTTTACTTAATGTTACAGCCGATATAAAGTCGTGTATACATGATAAAAATACCGTGCAACGTTTATTGAAAAGTTCGTATTTTGATTGTTCTGCTTTCAGTTCGAGGACAAGGGGGCCACCCCTCTCGATTCTAAATTTACTACTTTTCTACGACATAAGAGAAGTACGTGTGTGTGAGTATGTATACATGTTCATATATATATATATATATATACATATATATATATATATATATATTCGTTTGTGTGCATGTATTATTGTTTGTATTTTTTTTTTTTTTTTTTTTTTTTTTTTTTGAAGCATTACTTTTAATTCTACGGAAAAATTATACAATTCAGGTGAAGCCTTATTTGTTCTGTAAATTTCTATAAACTCCATATTGGAATGAAAATTAGTCAAAAATTCATTAGTACAGGCACCACCTATGGATTTTGTTATTTCATCAAACAATTTTGTTTCATCTTTTTTAAAATCTGTGTTTAAGGTTAAAATACTAAATTTCCAATCTTCGCGTTTTTTTGTAATTCTTATAGGATTGATCATGTTTTTAAGTATTATTTTCAACTCATTATTATTAGTTATGCGGGAACTCTTATTCTGTATGGGTAAGAATGTACATATGTGCGTATGTGTTCATGTATGTACATATTTTTTTTTTTTTTTTTTTTTTTTTTTAATAATAATATAAACTTTAGATCTATTCCAAAGTGAGTAAAAAAATAAAAATAAAAATAAAAATAAAATAAACCTTGTCTATTGTGAAGATTAATAAATTATGTTCAAGCGAACATGACTCTAATAATTGTGCTTCAACATTTAAGCATAGGTTTTTTCTATTTTTAGTAAAACAGCTATTTTCAATACACATATCCGTTGGTATTTCTACTTGTATAATATAACCTTAAAAGCAAACACATATATATATATATATATATGCACATATAGTTCAGCACATTTTATATATATACGTATCACATGCATTTCATAACGTTTTATATATATAACTTGGAGGCAAATCCTTTAGCATATCTTTAAATTTCATAACAATAGTATAATTAACATTCTCTGCACCATAATACAATCTATCTGTGGTTATTTCAACATCAAACGTTTTTTTTCCCATAGGGATAAATTTTAGGATCTTAAAAAAGAAATAATGAGAAATGATAGACAACTAGTTAGTTAGTTAAATACGTACGTATGTATGTACATATGTATATATGTACATATGTATATTTGTACATATGTATATTTGTACATATGTATATATTTACATCTATGCCTTTAAAGCTGCTGCAAAAAAGAATATCCACAGTCCTATTATAAAAATTTGTATTCACTAATTTCTCTATATCATCGGAATAAATTAAACAATTAGATTTTGGTTGATTATTCTTTTTTTGATAAATCATAAATGTCCTACAAAAAAAAAGAAAAAAAAAAAAAAAAAAAGTATTATTGATTAGTTAGTTAATTTGTAGTAAATAGTTACATGAAATATACGCATAGTTAGCGTTATTAATGTTGTGTATCTCTTTCTTTTCCACTAACCAAGAATCCTCCAAAGCTATTCCCTCTTCATAAGTAGCGATTTGAAGTTTTATAAAATAAACTGCATTTTTAATTTTCTCATCAGGAGTTATATAATTTCCTAAAACAGGTAATAAGGAAAGAAAAAAAAAAAAAAAAAAAAAAAAAAAAAAAAAAAAA
>NW_022292366.1:1628-7670 GCF_002776525.5 Piliocolobus tephrosceles | reverse complement strand
CCTGTCACACATCATGCCTATTCTGTGAATGCAATTAGAGAGGGCTCAGCTGGAAAATTCTCTGCATCTAGATAGCTCCAGAAAGCACTTTCACTGGCCTGGTTTCTTTCATGGCAAAATATAGAAGGAAGAGATTTTACCATTTACTTCCTTTGTTTCTTGTGTTCACACGATTGCTAACATTGATTCTCAGAACAGAATTAATCTATTTAATTAAAATAACTAGAGTTGGACACAAATTGAGACTTCTTATTCCTATGCTAAATTGTAGGTATTTTTGCCTCATGTAGCAATCCTAGCTTGTGATATTAGCAAAATGATTCTTGTGGCCTCAAATCAAAGTGGAATCCATCTTTATCTAGTAACATAAAAAAGAGAAACTATTTTTATATATTTTATAAATCTATATCTTTGCTCTTTTTATACTTTTTTTGGTAAAAACTGGCATTAATATTATTTACATATCATTAAAATGTATTTAAATCCCTGTAAGGGCCCTAATGGATCTATCTACATTATTCACATAACACCAATCTAGCCAGTTAAAATATTAAATACATATTCTAAGTTTTATTCCATATTTCAACTACATTTTAAGTTCCTTGACAGCAGAAGTTATGCCTTTTCTCTTTTCACCTATTTTCAGCATATTTCTGTGATGGGTATGATACCAAAAGGCAGATGCCCAGTGGGCATCAGCTGTAGTAGTCTATCCTTGCACCAGTACTTGGCATTTCTCCACATTCTTTAAAAAAAACAAAACCTCTTTAAAATACAGCGCAATCTGAGATTTACTATAGATTGTGCACAAAAAGTATATTCATACCACCATCAACTCCAGGAGACAGACTTTCCTTAAAGTCTCTGTTAATTCTTTCTAGCATCCAGGGACCACCCACTCCCTTTACCCTACCCCCTGACATTGCTAAGCTCTTTAGCTTCCTCCCTCTTTTCTTTATTGAGCTAGGTGTCTTTCTCTTTCTGCCTTAGCATGCTTTCCGAGTTCTGCCCCTCAACAGACTTTTCAAAGCTATTTTCTCTACAAAGTCGTTTGCTCTACAAAGAAACTTTCAGACCAATTACCTGAAAGACTACATTTTCTTGGAAGAGAGCACTACAACTATATAATGGGTATTTTAATCAAAGGAGAAACATGACGTTCCAACAGGGGTTCTGAGAATCAGGGCTTCCTTAAGTTCTGGTTTTATCACTTGTATAGTGTTTGATAAATTATTTATCCTCTCCAAAATTAGTTTCTTGGTTTTTAAAACAGTTTAGCCATATGCAGAAAACTGAAACTGGACCCCTTCCTTATACCTTCTACAAAAATTTACTCAAGATGGATTAAAGACTTAATCCGTTAAGACCTAAAGCCATAAAAACCATAGAAGAAAATCTAGGTGATGCCATTCAAGACAGAGGCATGGGCAAAGACTTGATGACTAAAACACCAAAAGCGATGGCAATAAAAGCCAAAATTGATAAATGGGATCTAATTAAACTAAAGACCTTCTGCACAGCAAAAGAAACTATCATCAGAGTGAACAGGCAACCTACAGAATGGGAGAAATTTTTTGAAATCTGTCCATCTGACAAAGAGCTAATACCCAGACTCTACGAAGAATTTAAACAAATTTAAAAGAAAAAAACAACCCCATCAAAAAGTGGGTGAAGAAAATGAACAGACACTTCTCAATATAAGACATTTATGCAGTCAACAAACGTGAAAAAAAGATCATCACTTGTCATTAGAGAAATGCAAAACCACAGTGAGATACCACCTCATGCCAGTTAGAATGGTGATCATTAAAAAGTGAGGAAACACCAACATGGCACATGTATACATATGTAACAAACCTGCACGTTATGCACATGTACCCTAGAACTTAAAGTATAATAATAATAAAAAAAAAAGTGAGGAAACAACAGATGCCAGAGAGGATGTGGAGAAATAGGAACCCTTTTACACAGTTGGTGGGAGTGTAAATTAATTCAACCATTGTGGAAAACAGTGTGGTGATTCCTCAAGGATCTAGAACCGCCATTAGACTCAGCAATCCCATTACTGGATATATACTCAAAGGATTACAAATCATTCTGCCTTAAAGACACGTGCACACGTATGTTTATTGCAGCACTGTTCAGAATAGCAAAGACCTGGAACCAATCCAAATGCCCATCAATGATTGACTGGATAAAGAAAATGTGGCACGTACACACCATGGAATAATATGCAACCATAGAAAAGTATGAGTTCATGTCCTTTGGAGGTACATGGATGAAGCTGGAAATGATCATTCTCAGCAAACTAACACAGGAACAGAAAACCAAACACCACATGTTCTAACTCATAAGTGGGAGCTGAACAATGAGAACACATGGACCCAGGGAGGGGAACATCACACACCACGGCCTGTCAAAGGGTGGGGAGGCTACAGGAGTGGTAGCATTAGGTGAAATACCTAATGCGGATGATTGGTTGATGGGTGTAGCAAACTACCATGGCATGCGTATACCTGTGTTACAAACCTGCACGTTCCACAAATGTATTTCAGAACTTCAAGTATAATAAAAAATGCCAGTATTACACACACTACGTTAGTTGGATTATTTAGCAATATTATTTGGGAAGCATTATTTCAGATGCATTTTATCTTGTGGAAAGTAAGACTACAGACTCAATGTTTAAAAAGCCCTTGTCCTTTATTTTAGGGAAAAAGGAGATGAATGAATACCAGCCAGTAGCTGGGTGACTACAATATCTGTGTTTCTTAATATAGCAAATTTATGATTTATACATGAGTGAAACTTAAGACCCCCAAGAAATTATCTCCTAGTGAGCAAGGAAAGAGAAGTTTTTGGACACTGAGAGAGGAGAGACCATGCTATACTTAACAAAGAGAAAGGTATACCTTGCAGACAAGAGTAGGAAACAATAGCTATTTAATGAGATATTGATACCATGCAGTTGGAACAAAAAAAAAAAACATTATGATGATAGACTTAGGATCTATGAAAGAGTCTCAGAATGTGTCCAACAGGGTAGAATACCGAAGATACATAATGGGGTTGCGGTATTTGTTCTGCGCCACAAAATGTGAAGTTGCCTTTGGTTTTTGAGATTTGAGCTTTCCAACAAGGCATAAAGTTTTGTTTATTGCAGAGACTGATTTCTCCCTCATGGGCACAATGTAATATGAATAAATGTGCATTCTGTATTGAATTTTAATCTGCATAAAAATTAGTGGTTTGCCAAGTAATAGGTTTGACACCTTGTTTTCATTTTATAAAAACCTTTTAGACTGTGTTTCAATAGATATCTTTGTTAATAAAAGAAAATATAAAGAAGGTTCATTTCAATTCCAGGAATACATCATCACACGTATCAAAGAAAAATGGGAAAACAAATTTTTATTAAAATGAAATTATTGACATCAGATAGACATCTCTGCACATGTTATTCTCATTCTTACATCACCTGTTGACAAAAAAGAAACTCAAGAGAGTGGCTCATGGCTTCAGGGAATGGAATTGAAATCAGAATAATGAGATATTGGTTAAAGAAAGCTACAAGAAAGAAGCATTTCATTTGCTCTAAATGATGTCAGCTTTCTGATTGGTGAATTTGAATGTGTTTTTTGTTCCATTTTCTTTTTTGATTGTTTGTTTCTCTTTTTGTTTTTTTTTTTTTTTGTCAGACCAGTTTTCTTCTTGCACAAAGGAAACAGTATCATTGATAATTCCACCTGCATTTGACTGTATAAGCTTCTGAGTTGCTGCGTGATGAAATGTGTGGCTATCGAAGCTTAAACACATGAGGAGATCTTTTTCTCATTATATTTCAAAAATTCCATTTTAAATGTTGGTCACAGTATAGCAATCAAATCTGAAGAGTCTTTATCCAATCAGTAATGGAAAAGGTGAAAAGGGTCAATAGGTGGCATTTGAAATCAGACCTGCCCAAAAATGTAGCTTTATATTTTCCTTTACCTACTAATCAAAACTGCAATTTTAGCTTCTCTTGATTGAACATCAGTCTATGTCTACGTCACATTAAGTACGTATGTGTCTGTGTATAAAGAGCCAGCATTATACATTACATACATAGAGAATATTTGTTATAAGTTGGTATGTTATTAATCATTCTATTAAATCAATGATATATGTGTATATATAATATACGTACCATTTTACAGTTACTGAAATTGAGTGTCAAAGATGTTAAACATTTTCAACCTTACATATTAAGGAAACAACATAAGTAGTTCTGACTCATTTCAGCTATTTCTCAACAGCATAACACTGTTGAAAAAGGAAGTGGACCCCCAAAAATATTTCCCACATATTTGGTGGTTATCTTTTTTAAATTATTTTTTTCTTTAAGATGGGGCTCGCTATGTTGCTCAGGCTTGGCCAAAATTTCTGGGAGCCAGTTGTACTCCTGCCTCATCATCCTCAGTACTTGTGACTACAGGTGCATACCACTGCACCAAATGAGTTAACGTTTTCAATATCACTCTTTTTAAATAAATCTTACCTCAGTCCCACTTATCTTGATAAATCAGGCTCACATATTCATATCCATTATGTAAAACCTAGAATTATTACATACTTTTTGAACTCTGCATCTTACTTCTTATAGTCCCTTTGGCAAGCTGACTATCAGTTATTACTTGCTGCTATTGTCAATGTTTGCCCATCTTTGTTCTAATTTTATTTGTCTCCAGGACTGAGAACTAAATGGCTACGGTAGAACTGAGAATCAACTAGTAATGTACAGGGTCTGAGTATGGCTCAATATAAACATTGACAGAAGCAGTACCAAACACACATACAGCCCATCTAAAGCTATCCACATGGGATTTATAGGTACAAAATATTTACCTCATCAGAAATTTATCACTGCAGGATACTCCAAGCCTTCACTCCTATTCTCATGACATTTTGATCACATAATTAAAAAGAAACTCAATCTTCTCACTATTAGTTGGTTTACATTTAGGCTTCCTTTTTTATCTGACACTTCTTATCCACTGTGTAATTCATTTTGTTCACTGGATTCTGTTCTGATCTCACCCATTAATCTCAATAAAGTACCACTTCTAAAAGACTTGGTAAATCCCTTCATCACAATCCGGCCTTCCTATTTTTTTTCTCTAGTCTCGCTAATCAACTCTTTACCCAGTTGAGCTGTAAATGACTAATATCTCTAATTGAAAGTCTTGTAGCTCCTAAGAGTAAAAATCAGAACTAGCTCTCATAACGTGAAAGTCATCGATTAAGAGATATATTTACTAGCATATCTGTATTTATTGTGAGTGGCTGGGTTTATTTTTTCTGCAGAAGAAAGGGATGCCCTGTTTTTCCATCAATCACTAATCTTAGGAAAATACTACCTTCTTCACAAAGCCCAGTTACCAACATGCCGATGTATATAATACCTCTGAATTTCAAAAGACAATGGTGATATTTTCCCAACTCAAGTAAATCATATTGTCTATGACATGCCTTTGTCATTTATTTAATCATATTCTGAATAAAATTTAATCCTCTTCGGAATTTTTATAGACATAATCTAAATTTTCTACCCAGTAGATTTTTTTAAGACTCAATTTTTTAGAGGAATTTTAGGTTCACAGCTACATTGATAGAAAGGTATGACTATTTTTCTACATAATCTCTGAGCCCACAGAAGCATAGTTTACTCCATTATCAGCATCATTTACCAGAATGGTACATTAGTTACAATTGAAACACCTACATTTTAGGCTGGGCGCGGTGGCTCAAGCCTGTAATCCCAGCACTTTGGGAGTCCGAGACGGGTGGATCACGAGGTCAGGAGATCGAGACCATCCTGGCTAACACGGTGAAACCCCGTCTCTACTAAAAAATACAAAAAAACTAGCCGGGCGAGGTGGCGGGCACCTGTAGTCTCAGCTACTCGGGAGGCTGAGGCAGGAGAATGGTGTAAACCCGGGAGGCGGAGCTTGCAGTGAGCTGAGATCTGGCCCCTGCACTCCAGCCTGGGCAACAGAGCGAGAC
>NW_022292366.1:0-1528 GCF_002776525.5 Piliocolobus tephrosceles | reverse complement strand
AATTTTAAGAGTTCTTCGTGTGTTTTGGGTAACAGTTCTTTAACAAATCTATATTTCATCAGTATTTTCTCTTAGTCTGTGGCTCATATTTTCATTCCCTCTGCAGTCTTTTTGCAGAGTAGACATTTCTAATTTTAATAAAGTCAAGCTTATCAACTTTTTTATTATACTTTAAGTTCTAGGATACATGTGTAGAAGATGCAGGTTTGTTACATAGGTATATATATGCTATGGTGGTTTGATGCACCCATCAACTCGTCATCTACATTGGGCATTTTTCGTAATGCTATCCCTCCCCTAGCCTCCCCACCCCATGACAGGGCCCAGTGTGTGGTGTTCCCCTCCTTGTGTCCACGTGTTCTCATTGTTCAACTCCCACCTATAAGTGAGAACATTCAGTGTTTGGTTTTCTGTTCCTGTGTTAGTTTGCTGAGAATGATGGTTTCCAGCTTCATCCATGTCCCAGCAAAGGATAAGAACTCATCCTTTTCTATGACTGCATAGTATTCCATGGCATATATATGCCACATTTCTTCATGCAGTCAATCATTGATGGACATTTGGGTTGGTTCCACGTCTTGCTATTCTGAACAGTGCTGCAAGAAACGTACATGTGCGTGTGTCTTTATAGTAGAATGATTTATAATCTTTTGGGTATATACCCAGTAATGGGATTGCTGAGTCTAATGGTATTTCCGGTTCTAGATCCTTGAGGAATTGCCACACTGTGTTCCACAATGGTTGAATTAATTTACACTCCCACCAACAGTGTAAAAGCTTTGCTATTTCTCCACGTCCTCTCCAGCATCTGTTGTTTCCTCACCTTTTAATGATCACCCTTCTAACAGTCATAAGGTGCTATCTCATTGTGGTTTTGATTTGCATTTCTCTAATGACCAGTGATGATGAGCTTTTTTCATAAATGTCTTCTTTTGAGAAGTGTCTGTTCATATCCTTTGCCTCTTTTTGAATTTTTTTTTCTTATAAACTTGTTTAAGTTCTTATATATTCTGGATATTAGGCCTTTGTCAGATGGATAGATTTCAAAAATTTTCTCCCATTCTGTAGATTGTCTGTTCACTCCGATGATAGTATCTTTTGCTGTACAGAAGTTCTTTAGTTTAATTAGATCCCATTTGTCAATTTTGGGTTTTGTTGCCATTGCTTTTGGTGTTTCAGTCATTAAGTCTTTGTCCATGCCTCTGTCCTGAATGGTTTTGCCTAGGTTTTTTTCGAGAGTATTTATGTTTTAGGTCTTACATTTAAGTCTTTAGTCCATCTTGAGTTAATTTTTGTTTAAGGTTTAAGGGAGGGGTCCAATTTCAGTTTTCTGCATTCGGCTAGCTAGTTTTCCCAACACCATTTATTAAATAGGCAGTCCTTTCCCCATTGCTTGTTTTAGTCAGGTTTGTCAAAGATCAGATGGTTGTAGATATGTGGTGTTATTTCTGAGGCCTCTGTTGTGTTCCATTGGTTTATATATCTGCTTTGGTACCAGTACCATGCTATTTTGGTTACTGTAGCCTTG
>NW_022292364.1:0-1000 GCF_002776525.5 Piliocolobus tephrosceles | reverse complement strand
TTTACTTGCAATTTTATTATAAAGCTACACTTACAGCTCTATAGTAAGTTAGTCTGGGTCTCCAGGTAATACACTTTTTCAAATTTATTTTTCTAAACTTTAGCTACTATAATTTCTTTGTTTTTGTTTTCATATACATTTTTAGAGTAAGCTTGGCAATTACTACACAAATCTTGCTAAAATTTTGGTGAAATTTTGATTGAAGTTTCACCCAATCTATAGATCAATTTTGGGGAAAACTTCTGACGAACAACACTGAGTCTTCCAAACCATGAACATCATATAGTTCACAATGTATGAAGATTTTTTTCTTTCATCAGTGTTTTGTTGCCCTCACTGTATATATCTTGCACAAGTCTTCTAAGAATTATACCAAAGTTTGTTTGTTTGGTTATAGTGCAACGATAAATGGATCTTTTCAAATTAGAATTTTGAATTTTTCATTACTAGTGACAGATTATTTCCTTGACCAAACTACTCAGGCTCCCCTGCATTCTCTTCTCAACTAGCCTCTAATATTTCAGCTTCTGCATTTGTCTTTTCATTGTCCAATTTTAGCAGGAATCCTACTGAGTTAGTTTAGTTTCCCCATCCTCAATATCAATCAGGCTTGATATCCAGTTCCTCATCTGCCGCCATCTCCCAGATCTATGTCTGCTGATTACCCTGTCCTGTTTCAGCAATGATTGATGTAATCAGAATCCCCGTGCCCTGATGTTTACTCTTAATAACTTTCCACTCTACTCTTTGACTATACATTTTCACTTTTCTCTGGTGTATTTGAAGTTGAGCAGAATCTCTTTGCTCCACTGCAAAACCCTACTGCAGTACTCCCTGTACCCATCCTGATGGTTCTAAACAAAGTCTGCTTTACTATTCCTCAACAAGTGTAATGAGTAATTTGTTTAACACTAGTATGTAGAAATACAATTAATTGGTTGTATATATTGACTTTGTATCTTGTAACCTCCCTGAAATCGTGTATTTGTTTCTATAACTT
>NW_022292359.1:0-1474 GCF_002776525.5 Piliocolobus tephrosceles | reverse complement strand
TGGTTTTTCATTTATTTTATTTATTTATATATTTATTTATTTATTTATTTATTTATTTATTTATTTATTTTTTATTATACTTTAAGTTCTAGGGTACATGTGCATAATGTGCAGGTTTGTTACATAGGTATACTTGTGCCATGTTGGTGTGCTGCACCCATCAACTCGTCAGCACCCATCTATTCGTCATTTATATCAGGTATAACTCCCAATGCAATCCCTCCCCCCTCCCCGCTCCCCATGATAGGCCCCGAGACACATCACTCCTTATATATCAAAAGGATAGATCAAAAATTTAAAAGTAAAAAATGAAGCAATAAAAGAATTAGAAGAATCTTGGCGTAGTTGAGACTTTTCTGTGGCTTTTGAGGTTTGAGAAAGATAGGTTTATCCAATACACTTGGTGGCAGCAAATACAGTGAACAAAGTCAAAATACATGGGACTAAGTGGGGGAATTAGGCTGGGTACAGTGGCTTATGCCTGTAATCCCAGCATTTTGGGAGGTGGAGGCGGGAGGATCACTGGAACCTAGGAGTTTGAGACCAGCCTGGGCAACATGGTGAAACACCATCTCTACATGATAAATTTTAAAAATTAACCAGGCACGGTGGCACATACCTGTTGTCCTAAGTACTCAGGAGGCTGAGGTGGGAGAATCGCCTGAACCCTTGAAGTTGAGGCTGCAGTGAGCGTGAACATACCACCTCACCCCAGCCTGGATGAAAGAGTAAGACCCTGTCTCTAAATAAATAAATAAATAAATAAATCAAAGTAGGGGAAATTTGTTGTACGTTAAAATGGTTAGTTCCCTTAAACTAAATATTTAAATACTACTTTTGAATCAATAAGAAAAAATAGCAACTAATCAATAGAAAAATGAATGGGCAAAGGACTTGAAATACTTCCCAGAAAAAGATAGACTTAGCTTAGAAACACATGAAGAGGAAGGCAGCAAAACTTTACAAGAAAAGGCACCATTTCTATTATTTGTATTAGATTGTCAAAGAATAAAAATATTGATCATGTACAGTGCAGACAAGAATATGCAGAAACTGAGATTTTCACACACTGGGGTGGGAAATTGATCTATGCAGTGCTATCTTTCCAAATTTAAAATTCACAAGCTCTTTGAGCCATCACACACTTCTGGGAATTTATTCTAGAGATATTCTTCTAAAGAATCAGCTGTTGGTTTCTTTGATTCTCTCTATTGTTTTCCTGTTTTTGATTTGGTTGAGCTCTGCTCTAATTTTTATCTTCTTCCTACTGCTTGCTTTAGATTTGCTTTTCTTTCTCTCTTTCTCTTTCTTTCTTTTCTTCTTTCCTCTTTCTTTTTCTTTCTTCCTTTCTTCTTTCTCTCTTTCTTTCTTCCTTTCCTTTCCTCTTTCTTTCCTTACCTCTTACTTTCCTTTCCTCTTTCTTTTCTTTTCCTTTCTTTCTTTCTTTTTTTCTTTCTTTCTTTTCTTCTTTCCT
>NW_022292358.1:0-1216 GCF_002776525.5 Piliocolobus tephrosceles | reverse complement strand
GAAATTTATGAAGGATTTTCTAAAATCTATCAGTTCATACTTTCTCCCGACAGTCTAAAATTGATCCCTTAACACAAGGTAAGATGAGGATAATAGCTAAACAATAGCAGGCAGATATCCAGTAGAACTTCTTTCACTGAATTGAATTTTGCTGAAATGTCCTTAACCACACTGAGGGCGATTTAAAGAAATGATGCCACATATATCATTGCTATGGGCCCTAAAATGACACTGTTGAGAAAGATCGTGACATTGCATAATATCCTCGCCTTGGGCGCCATCTGACAAATTATTTGCATCAGGAAATGTTATGCTTTTTAGAAATTTGGTTTGGTTTCATCATATTTATGCAGAACCTAATGTAACTGACTACCTTTCCCACCTGGCTTTCATTACTATGAAGGTTGAAGTCAAATTTATACATTTCAAATCTAGCAAATATGTGCAACTCCATAGTTTTCATTTTATTACAAGTTTCAGTCATGCCTTGACCTACCCTCTTTATACTTGTTAGTTGTCTAATTTATCCTATTTTGAAAGATATTTAATATAGCATAATATGAACTTATACACCTATATGAAAAACATGTTCAAAAATGTTTGTAATACTGTATAAGGTATTATAACTCTTAAAATCTGAGATAGAGGCATAAAGTAAACACGACAGTCGAAAAAGAAAGCAATGGCCCAATTATTATAGAGAAAGTCTCAGGAGGATTTCAGGAGGAGCATCTTGACAAGTGAATAGGATTCATCTGGCTGAAGAGGGAGGCAGGCATTTCTTCCAAGGGCACAGTAAATGATAATGGGAAGCACAAGTAAGAAAGCACTTATTTCTTAACCGGGCAGAAACAACTGCATAAATGGGAGTATAAATCCTTATGCAGCATAAACTGAAAAGAAATTCACCTCCTTTTAAAGAATGATGTCTATCAAAGCCACTCTGTTTTAGCTCACTGTGCTTGATTAAGCAAAAGCTGAATAGTAGAAGATTGAATCAGCTTACCTTGACATACTGAAACGGCTGTGTGGGAACTTAAATTCCACTATCAGAAAGGTAACAAATACATACTCATATTTCACTAGAATTGTTGAAATTTCTTATCTCTGGTATACAAATATGAAATTATTCCAATGAATTAAAGTTAGATTGGGTAATACTTTTTGACAGATTGCTAAAATCCTGGTTTACTTTTATTCCTTTAAGTTCTACTAG